>NC_083640.1:16461445-16761445 GCF_963576545.1 Limanda limanda | reverse complement strand
TGTTCAAATGTGAATTTTAATTTGTTTCTCTCAGAGATTTGTTTGTCAAAGAGAGAAAAGGACAAAATGTGACATTTGAAAATTGGCAATGGCATATTAAAAGCATAAAGACTTCAAAGTTGGGGAATAGACCAGAGACAGTGAGAGGGAGGGGTAGAACAAAATGTGGAGGGCTACAAAAAGAGGCAATGGTACTAAATGAATTAAGAACTGGGTATCTTTCCTTAACACTTCTAAAAGAGAAATTTTAGCTGGCCCTGCAGTTGACCTCAAACACTCCACTGTGCCCATAGATTTCATTTAACAAGAGCATCAGTGTTGCCACAACAGGACTGCTATAATAAATAATCATTATAGAGGAACAAATGGACATTGAATTGAACTTAAGTGCCTAGGTCCAGTTTAGCTGAGGCAATCGCATGATGTTCATGTGATAAGAAAATCATAAAACCAACTGAAAGGGTTTGTCAGAAGGCTAATATCATCACAGGCATCTGCTAACTACATCCCCTGTTTTCATCTCAGGGTAAATGTTTGTTAAAAAATAAACTCTTGTCCTATTATGAAGGCTGGGCAGGGTTGAGAGGTTGAACACCATTGCAGGGTAAAAACACAAGTAAACACAAAATAATAGGTTTTATTCAAATATGTGTACTCACGTCTGTACGCAGGGCTTTGATGTTTTTGCCACCCTTTCCGATTACAGCTCCAGCATTCTGAGAATACAGAGCATACTTACAAAAACAATCCACAGACCAGGTCTTTTATGACTAATGTCAGGGAAAACACAATGAATATATATATGAAGCCAGACTAAGGGAAGATTTTTTTTGTTTCAAAAAGAGATGTGATCAGGGCAACAATTAGAAAACCTTTGAAAAATAAATAAACATGAGGGGGCACAAAGAAAAACAGTCTTAAGCAATGTGTAGACCACGGAGACAAAAATACAAAGAAATGGACAGGGAGTCAAACATGAATCGTTAAATGAAAGGGAGCTGATTTACTTTGCTCTGCAGGAGGATGCGCAGCTCAACCATCTCCTCCGAGTTCCTAGAGCGCTTGAATGATTTCTCATCATCTGCATCCTCAGCAGGGCGCTTACCTGGTAGAAGGAGATAAAGACACACACTGTCAACCCTGCATACACAGCCTTCCACAATATACATTTGATCAGAGAGCAGTAAACCATAGTCTCTCAGTTTTACATATTTTTAGACTGCTGTCATGTTGAAAGTGAAATCTACACAGATCACAGCATGCAAAACTAGGGAGGACAGTGAGTATATACACTGCTTCTTTCCCTATGTTTCCAAAATATTTTAACTGCAAGTCATAGTTAACTTGCTCTAGTTTCAGAAATCGGAGCTAAAAAAAGATTAATTACTACAGAAAAATGTGGTCATTACAAGACACAGAGGTGTAAAAGGTTTGTCTACAGACGCGAAAAACACAAAGATGATTTATACCGTTGGTCTCCGTGTTGCCAAATGACGAATCGTCGAGCTGGTCATTTTCTGAGTCCATGGTCTTCTCGCGGTGGGAGAGATGGGGTGGGCACCTCGGTCTGGGGAACAGGCGGCAGCAGGAAGAGAGATGCAGAAATATGGCCCCTGTGAGCTCTGGTAGTCTGTCAACATCGTAAGAAGAGGAGAGGCAGAAATTAGACAATAAAGTCTGTGTGTGCTGGAGATCCGGTTAGTCAAGAACTCGAGTTGGAATGGAGAAGGAAAACTGGCTGAACAACTGCACTCGTCGATATTTATTGCGGGGACGAGGGCGTGTTGATAGGCGGAACTAAACAAGGGAGGACCAAACAGCTGCTGCGACCTGCCAGGGAGGGAGAGGCAGCTCAAACACGGAGATCTCATCCGGTAGCTGGATGGCGAAGTTCGACACGCAGCGATTCTGATCGTTTATGTTTTGGAAGAACACGTGATCGATTTCCACGTTTAGTATGTGGGTGATTGAAAACGTAACTTGTCGGTGTAGCTGTTTACCCAAAGAAACAATTGTCGTGATATCATGGTTAGATTAATGATAAAGTGACATTGACGGGGTCGATCGGTATATTATGTTTATTATAAGAGCAACTGCAGCCCCCCTGTCGTCACGCGACGAGTCCTGAACGAAACACACAGACATTAGATAACAAGCTAATACCACACGGCTGGGGGGGTTGAACTTGTTGATTAGAATCACTTTACCGTCAAGCAGCTGATATACCAGTTGTACTTATGCCCGTTACGAACGTTAGCTAGCTCCACTTGTGACTAGCTCCGCGGAAGTCTTTCACTGTGGCTAGTGCTAGCTACCCGGCCAGCTAACTAGCCTGGAGGGAAATGCGTTAGCTCCGAGCGTCATCGCGTGGATTTGTCACGATTCCTTTAATTGCAGATCCTATATTTAGTGAGGCGGGTTATGTTATACGTACATCACAAGGTACTGTGGCGCGTCACTGATCTAAGGCAAGCGGGTTGATAAAAAACCTTACCGATCGATTTCTAAGATAACCAGCTCTAGCCAGTTAAGCTAGCAGATGGCTAATTTCGCCATGTTGCTATAATTCCAGTTGAGCACTAGCGGGGCTAGCCAGGCCAGCTAATTAGCCACCGTCACAGCGGACACAGACTAAATAAGCAAAGTGACTCCTACAGACTTGATTATTTCACAGTATCAGTTCACTGCTGCTGGATTAAACTCTGTGGCGCAGACAAAAAGGGTGAAACATCGACAAGAACACAAACCTGCGGCGCAAGACCTCGCTCGTTCCCTTCCTTCTCTAGCGAACCGGGAAGTGGACTGCTCGATCTTAAGCGCGCTGATTGGTCGAGGGGACAGCAAATCAAGCACGGAGAGTCGCGATTGGCTAGCACAGACGTCAATCACATAGGCGGAGGCGTTTTCAATCCTCTTTTCCGGTTTTAGTTAGTTCCCGTAAATAACTGTGGATATTCAAGTTCTTCTTGTTTACAGGGTGTTGTTTACAATACCAGTGTTCCTGTGGGTTTCTGAGAACTTGTAGACGTTTCCAAGTTTGATTTCTAGGAGCTGTGATAGGTTACTAAAGCGTAGGTGGTCGCAAACGCACGTAATGCTAAGCTGCTGTTGCATGAGCATAAAGCTAGGTTAGGTCCGTCAACTTTGGCGCCTGGGCTGCTTCCCACAACACTGGAATGCCTCCATGGTCCTCAGGTAACCTTCACAGCCACTTCAGTGTTCATTATCCTGCTGCATGCTATCAATCCGAACCAGTACACTTTACTGGTATCACATTTACATGTTCTGCAAGGTAATCAAAGAATGCCATTCACAATATCTCTGTAAGAACAAGAGCAGTGGATAAGATCAACACAGAAAATAAACAAATGGATACTGTGCCACTAAGTTGGTGATGCTATAATACTTTTTTACAGATTTATAGGTCCCACTCTTGTCTTTCTTTTGACAGGAACATCAGGCACAAGTCCTTTCTTTTTGATTAAAAAAAAATACAAAACTGTATTTATCTTCAATACATTAGGGGTGAGGGTTTTTTTCTCTTCCAGAGAGAGATGAGTTCCCTCTTAGTGTCAAACTTTTAAAATTTTGGAAGTATTCCTCCCTAATATTTCTATATTTTTCTACATTTTGTTAAGATGTTTTCGCTATCCCTGCCTGCAGTCATCACTCAGTCTCTCCTTCTCTCCTCCACAGTATCCAGACGTGACCCTCTGCGGTGACACAGGGCTTAGCCATGCTGATATGACGACAACAAAATAACAGAATGTAATTTTCCTGTGGACTCTATCAAGCTGTCAAGTGGTTTCAGAGATTGAGAGAGAAGATGAACCCTTAACATAGAAACCCCACCTAAATCCTCCAGAGATTAGAAGGTTGCTGTGCATTGAATAAAATTATCGTTTGACCACTTTAATATACTGAACAGTGTTCCTTGTTTACATTAAAGTTACAAATGGGAACACGGACAAAAACTGTTATCAGTTATATTGTTATTCCAAGTGAAGACATAAATGCAATTTATTAAAATTAACCAAAGTCAGTGATCAACTTTTTGGCTACATCTTCAAAACAACTACTGACAAGTACAGTTCCCACAAAGTAACAGAAAGTGCCCTAAGTCGAATCCACACAGAGAAAGAAGATGGCCCCTGATATCCAGACCGTGGTACGTACGACCCAAGCCTGGCTGAAGGCCTCCCGGCAGGTCCAGGTGCCCTTTGCTTGGCTGGAGGCCTGCGTGGAGTGGCTACAGGAAGAGGCCGGAGGCGCTGGCCGTCTGTCACAGCAGCAAATTAACCAACAGGTACCCAGGACTTATGATTATTTGACTGTGCAGTCGTAAGTGTAAAAGTATCCCACTCCTGACAATACATGTTAACTCAAAAGTTCAGTCAGCAGCTGTCTGTAGCTTTCCTTCTCATAGTAGTCCTCAGGAGGTTGCATTTGCTCAGTTGTCATGGAGATAACTTGGTTATTATGATGTGACTTAAGTCTGAACCGTGGGTCACAAGTGCCTCTATACGGAGGGATACTGATTACCTCCTTCGCAGTTAAAAAAATGGTTTCATGCATTTGAGGCATGTGATGAGCCATCGACTGACCACTGGTTGATGACCTTTGACCCCTCATCAATCGATGCTGTGACTGATATTGGTTCACAGGCAGCTGATGAGTGTTTCCGTTGCTTATCCAGTCTCTTGTCTTTTACCTTTTCACCTGAAGTAGCCTGACCTGAAATTTGCCAATTTGGTACTTTTCTTTTAAATCATTCAAACACCAATATCTTTGCAAATGTCACCTTGGGCTTCCAGGACAAGTCATTTTTTAAATGTTTGATATTTTCAAAACTAAGCAAATAATGATAAAAATAATCCACAGATTAAATGAAAATAAAATAACTGCTCCAAGCATCAGCTGCACGGCTGCATTTTGTGAGAGGTACACCCTGAAGTGCCTTGATGAGTAACATAGACAGAAACAATAGATAATTTGTGTGTCTTTCTTTCTTGTATGGAAAGCAATGCTCATGCTTATTACTGCTCAGACTGATTTAAATAGTAGTTTTATTAATGCTCCGAACACGCCAAGCGACCTTGAAAGACGTGATTCAAACTGTGGCGCCCAGTCTTTAAATACTGTTGAGCCCTACAGTACAAGTTTGCAGCTCACAGAAAGAATAACTCAGGGAAACCTTGGAGCAGATGAGCAACAAAAGCCCAAGACCACACACATCTCTACTTCTATCAGCGGAGAATAAGAAGAAAATGCCACAGTGGGCTAAAGTGGGCAATTAAAGGAGTGAAAGATCACCTCCTGGTCCGACAGATTCTGGTTTCTGTTGCAACACGCTGATAGCAGGGCACATTTTTTTCCCGTGTAAACAGCATGAATCCATCTTGCCTTGTGTCAGCTGTACCAGCTGGTGGTGGCGTCATGTGGGTTGCGTTTTCTTGCATTGACGCATCATTTGTACGCCACAGTGTACCTAAATATTGTTGATGAACAGCTGTGTCCCTCCATGGTCAAAGTCTTCACATTTTTTCCAAGTAGAAACTAGAGGAGCGAAGGGTATTGCTCTCATTTCTCAAGGCCTGTGTTATCTCCGGATGGTTCCAGGAAAATAACAGTGACATCAGTTCATTCAAGTGACCTCACACTTTGGATGATGTAAATGTTCATATCACAATTAAAAGACCACAATCTGTAGGGACCTATCACACAACTGAGTTTCTACGCCTCAAAATCCCTGTAACAATTCTCTTTGGTGATTTATTTCATCAAAGAATGGAAACATTTCTGATAGCAAATTTACACCTGACCCACAGTGTAGCGTACTGTGGCGAGTTGATCTATTGAGGAAACTTATTTTCCCTGAATTAGACTTTGATCAATGTCATTCAAGAATTGAATATTGAATACAGACTCAAGGTACTATAAAGGATAGAAATATGTACAATTTAAACAAAATATGAATATTAAAGCAAATATATGACATTAAAATGGCATGAATACAATTTTGATTATTGCAAAGTTAAATTGGTTCAAAACCTGGTTGAGATATTCTCGGTGCATGTGCTCTGCTGGAAGCTTTGCTGATTGTTCAGTCTAACGGCAGCAGGAAGGAATGACCTGTGATACCTCTCCTTCACTTGGCTGTCATCCGAGTGAAAGTAACTAACTCTAAGTGTCATGAAACAGGTCTCACATTCGAAATTAAACTTGATGTGAATGACAGAATTGCCATCTTGCTAAGACCTTGCATGTCGCCTGATGTGTAATTGTAGGCGCTGGATCAGTGGCTGATGACGGACCTGAGGGACCTGGACTACCCTGCTCTCCCTGAAGGACTCGCCGGGGCCCAGAAGACCGAACTCAGTGGCACCTTCTGTGTCCAGGTACAGGCTCGTTGATCGTATATCACATGTTGTTTGTTTCATCTCAGGTTTTTATCTCTGGCTGTTGACCAGTAGAACTGCTTCCCTCAAGCTCTGGAACAGTCCCTTTCTACATCAGATCTATTAATAATTTTAGATTTAAATTAGCTTTTTGATGCCTTGTACTGCCAATCATTATTTAACTTCATCAATGTCTTCTACTGTGTTTTTCTCTTCCACAAAGTATTTTCTTACACTGTGCATCTTATCCGTTGGCTCGTCTTCTTCTGCCATGATCGTAATGCACTTTGGCTCAACAACTGTTCTTTTTACAGTGCAATATAAATGAATCTGACTTAACTCCCAAATGATAAATTAGTCAAAATTGGCTTTGAAAGATCATTTTGACCAGACACAGAACAGTTGTGGAGAACAATATATGGATCTACAGTAGAAAAAAGGCCAGGAGAAGAACAAAACAGCTCACAAGCAACAACAACACACATGAGCAAAATTGTGTAGCCGTAAAGTGCACAATGGACCAACATGGAGACATCCGTTTGTAATGCTCTCCTTGCACTTTGTGTGTCAGTAATATATGTTGTGTTGTATCTTCAAAATATTTGGTTCGAGGCAATTTGCTCCAGATATTTTCTCTTCCCTTTTCCATGATTGGTGTGTTCTTTTGTGTGATACAGATTATATATTCCAATAAGCCAATTATAGACAAAATCACATTGCAGGCTGTTGTAGCAAAATCCAGGCTGCTGAGCGGTTGATGGAAAAGCGATTATTAGAGGACAGTCAGAAGCCATGTTATAACAAAGCACTTCTGGATTCCAGTTCTCCTTTAGATGGGAAATGGAAAAACTCAGCTGGAAACCTTGAGACAGAGTACTGTAATTAAATGTTCTGAACATACAACAATGGGAGGGTTTCTGTGGGGGTCTAAAAAAATTGGGAAAGGCTCAAATTAAATAGGCCTTAAAAATTCTTAAATAGTTTTACATTTTAAGTATTATGTCTTTGGTCCGTTTAGTTAGGGCTTATTTATGTCAATGATAAATTAATACAAATTCTTTTGGTAATTCTGGGACTCTGATAGTCCTTCATGTCTATCGTACGTGATCCAGGTCTTAAGTTTAATTCAAACAAGTCTTACATTTAAATTGTTGAAACCTGCAGAAACCCTGGTTATTCTGTAATAAGAGTAATACTTTCAAGTAATTACTAGATATTTAGGAGGTCAATGTTCCAGGGTAATTATGGCTGTCACAGATCCCTTTCTGTTTTAGGTGGATTCATTGCTGGACGTCAGTCAGCCTGCGTACGTTCAGCTGCAGAAGTTGCGGGGCACGGACTGTGTCAATGATGAGGTGTCTGCCGTCACACAGACCACACAGAGGCCCTGGGAAGCCAGACCGACCCGGATGCTACTACTGCAGGTCAGACACACTTATGAAAGAGAAAAGATGTTCAGAAAAAAATATTGAATTTGAACTTAACACTTGAGCTTAAAAAAATCAGGGATGCGGTATAATTTCTCAACCTCTCAACGAAGAGAATCTGAACTTTGTGATGAAAGGAAAACATGAACTTCTCAGCCTTAAAACCCCAAGTTCATTAGAAAAAATGATTATGGGTAGTTATCTATAATTAGCATGTCTGTGTGCATATTTTGAACTGGTCAATAAAATGTTGTTCGAGGCTCTTTGCACTTGCAGAGATGTTATCTTCTTCCACGACTAACAACAGCAAAACGATTTTCAGCATTTCACAGTTTGTTGCTAGAGTAATAGTGATTACCAGGTTTCCTTTGTTGTGGAAAGCTCTTCTTCCGAAAGTCTGAGCTGTATTATTATAATTTTTTATAGAAAAGTTTGTGATCACAGTTTGTGCCAAAAGTTTGTGACATGATGAATTAACTAGTCTTGACAACAGTGTATTTGATATCATAAATACAATATCAAACTTTTATTCTACTCATCTACAACCAGGCTTTGTCTTTATGTTTGGTTTGTTAGAATAATGAAGTCATCTGATTCTCTTCCTCACTGAATCACATCGGACAGGTCCAAGCAGTGAGAATATATTAAAGGGTAAATTGCTGGAATATGAGGGACAGATCGAATTTTGATCTTAAGTAACACACTTGTCTGCTGTACAGTTTCTCAAGAATAGTGCTGGTGTTGCTTAGAAACGTTGCGTTGGTTATTTTTTCCAATTTTACTGTTTTGTCCGACCATTTTGAGTCACAGTCCTACGAGTCATGAGATGCACGGCAGAGGAAGTCACTGCCGAAGGTAATAAAGAGACCGGTTATAAAGTAATGTGTTTAGGTACGTTTTGACCATCTTTGATGTTTGAAAACTCCAAGCCAGGCAAAATAAAACACCCAGTCGAGGTCATACTGCAGCCAAACAACCCACACCATGACTTACATATACACTGTTACTGAAGCTGCAGGTAAATTGCAAAGAACTGCTTTTTAAACTTTCAGAATTTCGAAATAATACCAAACATTGAAACATATTGCAAATGAAATGATTTGAGTATTTTCAGTTTCTGTCCTGGTCACATGCACTGTGTCTGTATTCACAGGTGACAGATGGAGTCCAGAGCTTAGAGGCTATGGAGTATCAGCCAATCCCTGCATTCAGCGCCGCTCTCAGGTTAAGAATAAATCTATAAAACACTTGTAGTGTCTCTTTGCTGCTAATACATAAAAAAAACAAAAAAAACACCTTCCTAAAATGTTTGGGTGAAGATGTCAAGAAATCAAAATTTTGTTAATAAACATGCAACTGCAATTTCAAAGCCAGCACAAGGATTTTCTCACTATGGCTACATACTGTATTTTCCAGGCCTGGTGCAAAGCTGCAGTTGCAGGGCCGGATGGTGTGCAGACTGGGGATGCTGCTGCTGGGGCCGTCCAACGTCAAAGTCCTGGGTGGTGAGGTGGAGGACTTAGTGGACAGGAATAAGCAGGTAAACCTATTGTGTCATAAAACAATTGTTAACTCTCTGTGTTTGTGTGTTTTTTTCCCCTTGTTTTTCTTTCTGAATATTAACTGCAACTTATCACATTATGAGTGTACAACGGTTTGAGTGGCATATTTCTGTACAACTGTGACAGGGCCGGGTGCTGTGTCGGACACTGGGTCTTCCTGAAGAGCAGCAGCAGCAGCAAGAAGAGGCTCCACCAGCACCACAACAAGGTAAATTCATGAATTCATGGAAGATGATGTGGCACACAGGTCACTGAGGGTTTGGAATATGTGACACAGGGCTCCCACAGGTCCTTGAACTCCTTGAGAGTTTTTGAAAGAAAATAAATCACAGTCCGGAAAGTCTGTAAGAATTTTAAGTGCCTGGATTTCTATATTTCTTGCAGAAACAGAAACATTAAAAATCTTTTGATATTTGTCTTACTTAAAAATTATAAATAGATGCTTCTGCCTACATGTGTCTCCTGCTGTCTTGCAGTTACTCAACTCCAAAACAAAGTGTCGCTTAAACAATTTATTGTGTTGCTCTACTGTCAGAGAAGGTAATAGAGCTTGTAGTCTGTTGTCACTGTAACACAACATAATTGTTCACACCACTCCTTACTGTCGGCTTCTACAAAGCTTGCTAGTTCCCATTATTCAAAAATATTTGTGTTATAACAGAAACAGTTGATTTAGCATCTGAAACTATGCCTTTACCCACGAGAGTCCTTGAATTAAATGTTGAATAAGTGGAGGGCACCGTGATAACACCACCGCAGACAAAACTGAAACAACCCATATTTATATTTGAAGACCGTCATGATGCAGAGTCTCCTCTGGTTTTCTTTTTAGTTGACAACGGAATGGAAGACCTGGAGCTTGACGACGCAGCGTTGTTGGCCAGTGTTGAGGACCAGGAGGAGGGGCCGAGGATTGAGGTCGGGTCTGATAGTGGTTACGGGACACGCAGTGAGCCCTCCACTCAGTTCTCCAGAAGCTCCTTTGTCGGGAGCTTTGACTCCGCAGCCTCATACAGGTGGGCTGTGAAAATATGATGTCGTCGGGGAAAAAATATCTTGACATTTAGACTTTTAGCATAATGTTTGTTTTCGGAAAAAATATCCAGTTCAGATACTTCAGGAAGCATTAAGCACTTTCATTTAGAGCCTGTGTAAAAAGTTATTTTATTTAATGTTTGTTCATTTTTAATGATACTAATAAACCTGCAGGAATATTTTATAGAGATGGTAAACTGCTTAAAGAGGAGAAGCAGCCGAGCAGCATCGATCTGTCTCATTTAAAGTGGAGCTCTTACTCCTGGGCTCCAATACATTTCTCTCTCTGTCCAAGTTGATAATCACAATTTTTCTATTACTGCAAACTTTGATTAGAATAAACGCATTTCACTAATTATCGGATAAAATTCAGAACAAGCTGCCTAGTGACCAGTTATTTTAAATTTAACCAACTTCAGGCTACAATCAAATATAAGACTCAGCAGTTTAGAAAGGGTTGGGGTAGGGTAATCTGACATATCTACGTTGGTAACAGCTCTGTGAAAATGTTCTTTGATTTTCATGTGTTTAAAAGTCACATTTTAATCCCTTTATACTGCATTAACCCTGGAACAGTGAGCCCAGTAATAATGTTCAATTGTTTAAAAGCTGCTAACTCATTTGGGAATCATTTGCTGGTGTCTTCCAGAAGTGAAGCCTCCATCCCTTCTTACAGAGGTGGTTTGACCCAGAGTAGCAGAAGTGGTCCAGTCCAAGGTCAGCTCCTTGAACAAGAGGATCCTGACCTCTTACCCTCCAACTATGAGAATCAACCAGAGGTCCGAGCACGCAGCATCGCAGAAGAAGACTTTCCAGACGAAGACTTTGATGATCTTCCCCTGGATGAGTTGGACAGTGCCATTTTTCAGGAAAGTACTATTGTTAGTGCACAGTCTGACGTCAATCACAGAAACACACCGCAGAATAACAGCAGAACAACAGTCAATCCTCCCAAAACTGCACGGATGGACTATGAAAGCTGCAATAAAGGAGAGTTTGTAAGGAATGATGTGAATGATGTTATGGGTGAGGACATGGACTGCTTTGTTGAAGAGGAAGAAATCTATGAAGTTCAACCAGGGAGGACTGGAGGGCAAAATCCGCTCCCTGACCAACAAGGACTTGGAAGAGAGAGAGACTCTGAAAGAAAATCGGCTCAAAAAGATCCACAGAGTGACGACACAGTCCCTGCTCTCACTCTCACCTCGCCACCTTTCACGTACTTGTGCCTGCTAGAAGACCTGAAGACCACAGCACACCCCCACACCACAGAGATCCGCGTCAAAGCTTTCATCGTGACCCTCTTGGGCAAATTGAGCAGCAGCAACGGCGGTTGGAGCATCTGCGCCTCGATATCTGACGGGACCGATTACCTGGACGTGGAGCTGTCCGATAAGGTTATAACCGGCCTGCTGGGCTTCTCTGTTGCGGAGAAGGCATCTATGAAGCGGGACCCGGCCCGAAGGGCCGAGCTCGACGCAGGGATGAAAAGATGTCAGGAGGGGCTGGTGGACATGTGCTGTGTTATGACAATAGTGGTCCAACCAGAGGGAAGGAAAGCTGTAGTTACTAAGGCAGAGCAGGTCAGTGAGAAGGTACGGCAGGAGCTGGAGGAGAGGGCGAGAGGCGGGAGGAAATAAACAGAGGTGAGGTTCAGGGGAAGTTAAAGAAAATTAGATAGAAAGTTAAATGCTCTTGATTAGAGATGAAGGATGTACTCAGCACATCGGTACTTCCTGAAAAATGTCCCCTCAGAAATGAAACTGAGGTATCTTTTGGGATTGGTGATCTATCTGCCCTTCTGCTTCAGATTTAGAGAGCAGAATGTGTGAACTGGATGTCTGGTGATCACCGAGCGGTGTGTTGCAATGCCTCCCATCTGCTATATGTGAATGTGACATTCTGTCATTAGAGGATTTCATTCATCTATTCAAAGAGCTATTTCCTGCTCAACATGCGAGTCATTGCTAGGCAAAGTAAACAGACTAAAGATGGAACATTTCATCTATAGGATACGTGTCAATGATGGGTTGTTCGGATATTAATTCCAGTGTTGAACGTCCCAAAATGTATGTGACATTTATAACTATGCAAAGATAAGAGTGAGACATTTGAGATAAGGAATGAAAAAAAATCATTCTGAATCTGAATGTTTTAATGAGTTTCCAGCCGTTGCATTCGTTCAGCACATCCATTCTGGCTGGAAAACTGATCAAATATCCAAGGGCAGCGTGGGTCTTTAATAAACTCTCCCAGGGGGAGAATAAGAGGAAATTAAGGTAAAGGGGAGGCCCTGATCTTTGATTATTTCTCCTCATTATTGAGCCTCATTTATGTTTGTGTCTTTGATGAGCACATTTACCACAGATATGACATTTATGCCTATATTTACTGTATATTGAAATAAAATTGTTCTGGAGGTTTTACCATTTTCTTTCCTACTCTTTACTGACTAATGAGACGCGTGTGAAGCGGGAGCTCGCTGCTAATTTCACATCTCCGTTTCTCCTCGTCAAGTGAATATTGTATTGAATTAGATGAATAACTAGACAAACCAGAGCACTGCACCAGTGCACTGTGCTTCATTTGGTTTTTAATAGTTTTATCAAATGCACCTTTGGGAAATGCTCCGTTTAGGCACACATAATAGTAATTTAAAGCAATATAAGCTCCTCTGCCTCTGTGATCAATCTTTAAGATAAAACTCGATAAAAAATCTTTACTGCATACATGTTTCTTGTCAGAATTAATTGGGTTAATTAATAAGTCTCGTACCACAGTGTGATAAAGAGCAGAACGCAGGCTAATAAAGGTACCGTGGGACATGTATGCTGGGGTGAACGTGTGCCCTTGCACATGTATGTTATTGTCTTGCCACTGTGCGCAATTCTATTCAGGTAGCCGGTCTCATTTGATTAAGGTATAATCAGATTGAACATCTAAATCAGGACCCTGCTATGAATGTCGATAGGCTATTATGTGCTAATGGGGCTGGATGAAATGGAGGGGGGGAGGGGGGCAGCCTGTAAGAGGGGTTCAATTTGAATAAGCAATGGGCGATAGAGTAAATGAAATAAGTGGGAGTGCGCTCTCAGCGTGAAGTGATGCTGCAGTCCAACCTCCCTATATGCAGTACATATGCATTGCAGCTATACTGAGACTGACAGGTGTAGCTATATGGTGAGTGTCCAGCTCACTGTGACTAGAATTATAACAAAATACACTTGCTAAAGCTTTTTTTACTTAGATTTCATGTTGATATTCGGACAGTAAGGGAGATAATTAGATTAATGTATTCAAGAATATTAAATACAACTCTATGATATATGCCTATTAAAGTGAACACAAGGTTGTCACTCAGTAGAGCACATAGCTCCACCCAACAGTCCCTAAAAAATCAAGCTGCACACATTTATAGATATCAGTCCCCTAAATATACCAGATTTTTTTCATCGAGAGTCGTATTTCCTGGGAGACCATTGAAAATGTGAAAAAAAGGTCTTGTCTCACTGTATTAAATAAAGAGATTAGAGAAATCCTGGACCCTTTAACCTTATCAATGCAAAAAAAAACTTCCTCAGCCCTTGTCCCATCCTTCCACCAAGTTTCAAGAAAATCGGTTCAGTAGTTTTAATGTAAACCTGCTAACAAACAGAGAAATGGCTATGAAAATATCCTTGGTGGGGGTAGTTGATTTAAAGTAAAAGAAAAGTATTTATTTGCTGATGAAGAAAAAACTCCACAACAACTTTTACTCTACCGTTGTTGTCATGGTCAAGCAGGATCTTTAATGCTTGACTTCTAAGCCTCCATATGGAGTCATTAATTGCTCAGAAACCAAAAAATGGGGATGATGGTCATGTGATAAGAGCATAATCTTAAAAACAGCGACTATAAAACCTTGTGGTCTCATCGAGGGTTGATCACCATCACCACACAGGAGACACTGACAAGATCAATGGGTGGAAGAGCAAAGAAAACAATATATTTAAAGATGAAATGTCAGATAAAATGCTACTCAAGGGAGAATATTTCCATTTATTGCTGACTTTTACTTCCACTTCATTTCACAGGGGAAAATTTGACTTTTAGTTACTATTTACTTTGCAGATTCTGAGTATTATACAATGATGTATTTTGTTATTAAGTAAAAATTAACCCCACCTTAAACAGGAAACAAAATTCAAATGCGTCTTAACTGTGACATGTTATCAATAATAAAATCATCCAACAATATAATATGTTATAACAAATTTAAATGGGCCTTTACCGTGTGGCTTGAAGACTTACAGGCCTACTATGTCTGCCCCTGTATACAACATATATATCCTGCATTTATGTACATGTATATTCAAATTTTGTGTTTAAGTTCCAGGCAGTAAATCACACGGGCCCGAAGTGTGAAGACAAAACGAATACTAAGGACACAAGCCGAACATTTACAGTAGGAGTTCTTTCCTCAGAGATTTTTTATGAAAACTTTATCTGAAGCTTATGACCTTCATTATTTCCTCCTAAATGTTCGACATGTGCACGTTGGGTCCGGCGTTCATTGGAGTGCATTGTGAGGAAATTACAATCTTTGAGTCTGAGTTTGTCATGCAGTGGCACATAATAAATTACATATTTCAGAAGCAGCATGAGAAAGTGCTCGACCGCCCTAATAGCTTTCCATTTGCAATATTATTTCCTCGATTATGTTAGTGTTCCACTTCTGTCTCAGTCTGGAGCTGTAGCAGGGGATAAAAATACGATTTTTCATTCCCCCCGTAGGTTTGGATGTACCTTTCGAAATTGCAGATAGCAGGCGAGTGGAGGCTGACACTGAGACAGAAGGGACAGAGCGCACACATGGGAGAGAGAGCACTGTGCTAATTTCTCTAATGCTCTTATACAGCTGCACTGTACCTCTTTGGTCATTCCAAATATCAACGTAAAAAGTACATGAGCAATCCTAATACTCCTGCTGCAGCAGCTGTAATTTTCTTTGCCCTATTATATTTAGTAATGAAAAATCCACTTAGACAGCTCAACCTCTCTTTTAGGCCTCCATCAAAATGAGCAAATGGTTTCTCTTCATGGCAAAAACATACCTCTTTGTGTGTGTGTCTGTGTGCGCTCCTGTGCGCTTGCCGAGGCTTGAGAATGTGAGTCATTAAAGGAATAGAAAATTATGAGGAAATTGGACTTAGGTAACAATAAAGTACTTTCATACTTTGTTTTGGTTCATCTGGATGGATGGGGGCATGATTATTGTGGTCTGAAAAGCAATGAAGACAGGACCCATTTTGCACTCATGAAGGTTTTCAATCTCAACTGACAAAAGTTTTTGAGGCATGGGTACCGTATGTTATAGACCATTAACATGTCAACATATAAATTTACAATAGGTAATGTGGCTCTCTCTGAGGTTTCTACGTATTTTTACTTGTTAAAAGGGTTTTTAGTAGTTTCTCCTTACTCTTGTTGAGGGTTAAGGACAGAGGATGTCTCGCCATGTTAAAGCCCTATGAGACGAATTGTGATTTGTGAATATGGGCTATACAAATAAAATTTGATTGATTGATTGATTGATAAATAGGTAAGGCAGATGTAAGATTCATTATTTGAATATTGTTATGATAACATTATCAGCATAACCTCAAAACCAGTTGGTTTTGTGGAATTATAATCATGTGGCCATGTTTTTATTATATGTTATAAAAACTGCTGACATAAAGTAGTAAAAGCAATGTAATGCAAAGTTAAAGTAAAGACCACTTGCACACAAACACACACACACACACACACACACATACACAAGAAAAAGGTACAAAATTATTGTCCAAAGAGAAACAAAGTGAACAAAACCATTGTAAAAGCTTTCATTATTTTTGCTCAAGATATAGAACATAAGTATTTGCAAAATCATCTACTAAATGTACAAAAGTAAAAGTTCTCATTATGCAGAATTATTATTATTATAACATAATTGAATTATAACTTCCGATGAATTATGTATAGGCATCACTCTTGTTACTGCTGGGCAGGTTCATCTACAATAACTAATCAATATGCCAATTAGGTTTTTATTAATAGTTTGAATATGCAATAGTGACTAACCAAAATAAATAAATGTTGTAGAGCAAAAGTATAAATGAATGGACTGCATTAAGGAATACAGGTAGCGTAAAATAAATAATACTCAAAGTACCCTGAATATGTATGAGGAAATATATTACTATTATATTATATTACTTCCTGCCTCTGCAGATTTAATGGATCTTCCTGTCTGAGCTAAGAGTAGTTGTTGAGCGAGTTGATTACAGACATGACAGCTCCCCAAAAGTATAAGAGTCCTGATTACTACCTGGTGGTTGGCTGCAGTACAGATCATAAATCATGCATCCTCCTTGTTACTTGATGGGAAACGGTCAAAATACACATTAATTTGAATTTGAAGTGGTTCTTATCACACTGACGAATGTGTAAGTGTTAGTTTTCTGGAAAGTTTGGTTTTAATTACCTAAAGACCAACTCATGACTGGTTGAACATGTTTGTAGACAGGACCTTGCTACCGCAGCCCCATTCCCTGATCGCTACTATACGCAGAAGATGGCAGCGTTCGTATCCATGATATTTTGATCACATTTCCACGTTACATTTCTTGTGTACAATTGTAAAACACAAACAATAGACCTTTGTAATAAGTTAAGGGTGATGGATTTTCAGACATATTCATTGGACATTAGACATTAGACATACAAATAAAACATATTTGGGATGCAATATTCTGTACCCGTCGATATAATGTTGAACACAATTACTCCTCCTGTGATGGAAAATCCAGAAATAAAGCTATGAATATGAAGTGTGAGATATAAAAAAGACCATAATGATGAAATCTTGCAATTAAGGAGAATCAATTAATCTTGTGTCTGACCTCCTGCTGATGACTCAGGTCAGGTGAATGATGATTAACTCGACTTAATGGGAGAGCCTATTAATGCTCGGGGAGGTAACTCTGAAAGAGTGCAGACAAACGATTGACAGGCCCACAATACATCTGGCCTCTCTCTTCATCCTACTCTAAGTCGCTGGCAAGTCATTACTACCATTTGAATACAAGCAGAATGTACTTGAGAAGCAGGACTTGAAGGAAAAGTAGCATATAAAGAGATGAATGAGTGATTTTGCTGTGACAAGGAAGAGAATGGTTCACCCCCCCCCTACTCGGCCTTTCTTTCTCCACACAGATGAGGCGGTGTGACAATCTGGCCATTAGGAAGGTAATTTGACAAGCTGTGCAGAGTGCTTTAGCTGCTCCTTTACACCTCTTGAACATCACGGTGCCTTGTTCTGTTCCCCTGCTTAATATTAAGAGAATACGCGGGCTGGAGACGGGCACGGAGGACTTAAAATGACTGTCAGTGTATCAAACGCATGTTCTGGTCAGGTCAACGTGGCTCCTTGAACTCAGGGACACACGCATTGCACAACATTGAGTCGGTCAATCAGACGTCAACCCCCACGCTGTCCCTGTGAATGGTTGAGATTCTATACAGGAAGAAAGGTTAGTGTTTCACTGAGAGGTTTGTTTGTTTGAGGATGAACATTAACCCTCACAACAACAGACACATCACAACCTAAACTTAACTCTGACCAGAACCCTTAAACCCAGTCAGGCCCTTGGAGGCATCAGAAAGTGAGGACTGGCCAACATCTCTCTTTATTTGACCAAGCCTAGGTTTGCACAGCCAAAGACACACACAACTTTCCTATCATATTATATCATGTATCATTGACATACTTCCCATTCATTGATATAATGCAATAAATGCCTTACTCCAATATACCTTAACACAAAGTCTTAACCCTGAAGCCGGCCTCAGAAAGTGGGGAATCACAAACATCTCCAATGGTCGGAAACTCAAACTGGTCCTTATGTGCAGCCACACTGATGTACACATACACACACAACTTAATAAGCTGTTGCATTTAGGGAGGAGCAGGGTCATGTTGCCTGTAAAAAAATTATACCAACAATCAAAATTAGTCATTCATTTATGCACACTCACACACACACGACAAACAAGTCCTGGATGTCCATGGGGACATTATCATGTCTTATTAATGGACCTGATCAGAAATGGTCCAGCTGGCTACTGACTGTTGCTGCTCCATTAGAATGCATTATCACACTCTTGCAAATGTCTTACCCTCGAACCATGTTTGTTTTTCTATTGACACCAGCGCTGACTAATTGTATTTGATTGAGTTCCCCATAATGTCAACATATTTAAATCTTGTATCTAGTGAATCATTTATTCAGGTTCAAAACGACCAACAATGGTTAAGCATTTTTATTCCTTCGGCTCCTGTTTACTTTAAATCAGCTCGAAACCTACCAGTTTCTGCCTGGTAGGTTTAAACACATGTTCAGCGTCGGTTTGTACCAGCTTGGACTAAAATATAAACATCATGCATCATCGCTGTCTGTTGTAGTAGATTAATACTCTGCAAATCACTGATTACTAAACACAGATGTAACTTTACAGTCTCTACATTTAATTTGCTGCTCTCTCATCACCGTCAACCCCCCAATGATGCATTTCATGATGAATCCCTCGGCTTTCATGCTACTCAATTCAATCATCTGTTACTGAAGAAAAGCAAGATGCCTCTCAGTCTGAAATCCAATTTGATGAGCCTAAAAGTGGATGAGTGAAAGGGGAATGTGGAGCAGAATGAAGAATGGGAAGGAGGAAATTAGAAAGGATGCAACATGGATGAACGAAGGAGGCGAGGGGGAAGTTGAGGGTGTGGACAGAGCTGAGAAGAGGCAGCACGACACAGGAGGACGGGAAATTTGTGAGACAAACAACTACTGTTTGTATTGTATGTCTTATGTCTAGAGCTGAATATCTTCTAACCATTTCCTGTTATTAACTGTATGTATTTGCTTTAAAACTGTTTGTCTAACTCTAACACCATTTACTGTATTGAATAAACCGGACGATGTTCCCAGGGGACTGTTTCACAAACTTAGACTTATTTATTATTTCCTTGTCGCGATCAAATTAATTTAACTTTCTCACATTATCAGGTTAGCTCTTCACTATTTTAGGAAAAACCTTGCAACAACTTTAAACAACCTAAGATTTTTTTTTAAAGAGATTAAAGCAATCAAAAAATGTATAAATACAATTGGTAACTTAACATCTCAGCAAAGCACCGGTTCAGCGCGTCCACCAGGTTCCCAATGGCTTCATTGCACCAATTAAAACTGACAATGTCATCACTGCTGCGTATTTTTAAGCACTAAAAAAACTTGCCGTGCACATTGTCAGCAAACCAGAGGTCATGAGGAATGTTAATTTGGTGGCTCTGTTCAACAGGTGTGAGCATGAAGAGATGGCTCTTAGTTAGGAGAAATTATCCAAAATCATTAGATGAGAGGAGGAATTACTAAAACTATTTTATCAGAAAGCATCACAATTAGTGGGTGATTTGTAGGGGAATGGGGGGGGGGGGGGGGGTACCATCTGCTTTAAACCAAAATGAATCCTCCTTAATAACCTGTCAATTCTCCCAGAGTGCTATGTGTGCAGATGGAGACTGTGTGTGTGCAGGTGAGCATCCTACAGTGCTGCTAACTAAATGCATGATCCACAGAATATTTTAAAAAGTTAAAATCCAAAGGCATCGAAAAGAACAGGAGGACGGTGCTCTGTGTGTCTCTGTCTCTCCCACACAAACACACTGGCCGTCTGTCATGGTCCGATATTCATTTATTAATTAAAGATATTTTACAATTAACAAATTGTCTGTTGCTCAAATTTCCCCACTGTGGGACTAATAAAGGATTCTATCTATCTATCTATCTGTCTGTTGCTTTGGTTGTCTTTTGTCAGTAAGGTTAAAAAAATTACTGACTGGATTTTGCTGACAACCTGTTGGGATTTTGATCCTGATGGAAAAATAAATTTGGCATTTTGAGGAAGCACTCTCTACGTGTGTGTGCTGTGGATCCAAATGAAAATCTGGAACTAGCAGATTGTGGTTTCAGAAGGCGACTGACGGGGCTTGGCTTGGATGCATGTGCTCTGCTGACTTCCACTCTCGTTTGCTTGTGGCCATTTGAATGCGTATCGTCTTAAGATGCGGCGCACTGAGCTCTCAGGGCCACCGTAACTCCTTCAAAATAGCTTTCTCGTTCACTGAAGCTCATCTAACAGTTTTATATTTAGATTTCCATATGCACTCAATAATTGGGCATTCAGTCGGTACTCGGTGGAGCTCATATACAGATGCAATGTAATGAAACCTGTTCTGGCCCTTGAAACAGGCCTGATGCACAGTTTGATTTACAGAGGCGACCCCACCCCCCCTCCCTTGTCGCAAGAAGGTCCTAATGCACACTCAAGGACCATCCACGCGCTCTCTGCTGCCTCAGTCACCATGGAGATTTGTCTAATTCAGCAAATGATAGGGTTGAATAAGTACACACATTCAGTCGAGCATCAACAGCAGCAGAACATGTAAACACTTGGATGCCTGGAACAACGGACGGCATGAAATAAAAAGAGCTGACATGGTGCTTTGATATGCTTTTAAAATCCACATCCTTTCCCTACACTCGAAAAAATGGGATAAAAAAATATATCTTTTTGTGGCTGTGCCTGGAGGGGCACTAAATGGGATCTGAATTGAAGCAAAGATGGACAGAAGGTCTGAGGGAGGGATGGCACATATGTAAAGCTGGAATAGAATTAAAGAATTAAGAAACACTTGATATTCTTTGGGCCCCCGAGGCCATTAGGGGAGCGGCATGCTCTCCAAATTAGAGTAATGAGGAGTTTGGTACCCAGCTAGCTGCGTGAAAAAAGGACAGAAAGAAAGAAAGAAGGGAGGGAGCGAGGGAGGGGTGTGGGATCAAGACAGAAAACACGTGGTTCTATGAGAGAGAGCAAAAAATCGCCAACTTTCAACAGCAAGTATCTAATTGCTTCTACAGGTTCAGGAGCAGTTGTCGGATGTGATTGTGTGCAGAATACATTTGGAACACTCAAGACACTGGGGGGGTAAACAAAGCGGTGAGAAGAAGAAGTGAGGAGGAAGTGATGAGAGAAAGACAGAATGAGAGAGAGAGAGAGAGAGAGAGAGAGAGAGAGAGAGAGAGAGAGAGAGAGAGAGAGAGAGAGAGAGAGAGAGAGACCTGTGAATCACACTCTCCCGCTCTCATCCCAGCATGTGTCCATCTATGTCCAAGCCAGACCCCCTGCCTGGGCTCCTGGGAATCTTTGTGTGTGTGTGTGTGTGTGCGTGTCTCTGAGTCTCTCTGTGTGCGTGTGTTTGTGTGTGTGTGTGTGTGTGTGTGTGTGTGTGTGTGGTGCAGGTATTTCACATATTGTGGGGACCTAAATCTGTTTGACTTTACAGGGACTCGTCGTCCTTATGGGGACAACAACCCCAAGTCCCCCTAAACCTAAAAAATGTTTTTAAAGGTGAAGACATGCTTTAGGGTTGGGTTTAGTTTAAGTTATGTTTTGGTTTGGTTATGTTTAGTTTAACACTAAGGTGAGGGTTAGATTGAGGTTAAGGTTAGGCTTAGGATAAGGATAAGGATAAGAATTACAATTACGATTAGGGTTAGGGTTAGGGTTAGTAATAACTTTGGTTAGAGTGAGAGTAAGTCTACAGGACATTAATGTAAATCACTGTAATGTCCCCTGAAGTCATGGAGACCTGACTTGTTTTTTTGTGTGTGAAAGATTGACAGAGAAAGAGTGTGCACCGGTCAACAATCGTGTGTTTCAGTGTGTGTGTGCTTTTCTTGTGCACACCTGAGTGTGTGTGTGTGTGTGTGCGCGCGTGCGTGCGTGTGTGTATGGGTGTGTGAGAGAGAGAGCTCTCCCAGCAGGGGGGAAAGATCATGGGATGAAGGACACATGCAGCTAAACACAAATGTAGTCATAAAAGAGTGGCTCGACCAAAGCGTTTTCTAAGAAGCTGACACAAACAAGCGTTTCTGAGCGGCTGCATTATTTCCCAGAACAAACAGGGCAGAAGACACACTCTTGATTTTTGAATTGCCTACACTGCTGAATGCACTTGATCCGAACGGTGAAATGGGCTCCATCCCCCCCCCCCCCCCCTCTCTCAGAGCTGAGAGAGATTTTCTTTAAAGTCCAAACAGTTAGTTAGAATACATGGCTGGTCTAATTCAAAGGAGAGCTGTCTGAGAGAAACAGTGTAGCTCATAGCTCATATGAGGGGGGGGGGGTGCAGTACATATACACAGACTCTATATACTCATTGCAAATTCTAAATCACAATATACTGATTCAGTTATAAACAGGACCTAGAGAAATAACAAGAAACAAAAATCTTTCTTTTTAAGATTTCGATGTGAAGATTGATCCCACTCTCAGGTCTGTGTGAAAAAATATGAAGCTATCAAACTGACCTGATAAAGAAAGAAACAAGTAGTCTTGCTCTTTGCAGTGAAAACATAAACACATCAACGCCAATCATTTACACATCATATGTTGTTTTTAATCTGTACAAAAACTGAAGAGCAAAAACAAAAATCAGCCACGGGGTCTCATGCTCGGAAACCAGTGGTCAAAAACTGTAGATAAAGCTGGACGACATGACAGCTACAAAAAGAGGTGAAGTGTTTTGATCGCCCCCTGGTGGCTGACTGCTATAGATCATAAACCTTGCCTTCACCTTGAAAATGGATGGGCAGTAACATTTTCTTAAAGGGGTTTCTGTCACCATAGTTAGTTCTTTTTACACTGATGTTTGTTCAAGTGTTATCTTTTTGTGTTTAAGTTTGGTTTTAATTTGTGGGGAGAAACATCATGATTGACAGCTGAGACTGACTCAGCATAGGTCAAGTGTGTGTCTTGGGGGGACATCGTTACCGTGGCTCCATCCACTGATGGATAATGCTCCAAATGGCGTCATTAGTGCAAAATGGCAGCGTTCGTCTGTCTTTATATACGGTCTGCTCTCCCAGCAGGTCAGGAGCCATAGACGATTGCCTATAAAGAAATAGTCCAGGTCATAACTGGTCATGAATTGCCTTAATTGTCTTTTTTATACATTTAACACTCTGCGAGAAAAAGCTTATATATCAACAATTTGTTTTGGTCGGTTCCTTTGAATAAGATATTTTGAATTGCATCATCACCATGAGTTAAGATTTGTTTCCAAGTCAGTAGGAAGCATTGGGCTTATAAAGCGGGGACCAGGGCAAAGTAGGTAACTCAAACATCTCAGGTATCGGTCCTGTCCAAGTTATTTTGGGAATCTTGGAGTCGACATGTAGCATCTTAATTTCCCCGGATGCTCCACTTTACTCCCCCAGTCTGAAGACCAACATTAGGTAAATTAGAAACAAATTACAGGTAGGTGTGAATGTGACAATGTGAATGTGTGAAAGGACTAAGGCCAAAACAATACATAAAAAATAGACCATATTACAAAATGAATATCTGAAAACAGCTAACTTCCAGTTAGCAGCACAAAATAATATAGAAATAATAAATATTTAAATTGGTGTGTTCTCATACACATATTGGACAACACATGGTGATTGTAGCGTGTGCAACGATAATACTGCATTAATGGCACACAATGCGGGTTTTGACATCTCTTGGCTCACATATTTCACCTCTTCCTTCTGTCTCCTCTGTCTCTGGCATCTTTCCTAGACTCTCAGTTATCCTCGGAGGATGGTAATTGAAGACTGAGGTGCACGACCAATGGCTTTCCCCAGCTACGTTCAAGATCCTCACGTACAGTATATTGTTTGGTTGTTGCTAACAGGAGTGGTTCCTGTGGGGGAAGAACTCAACTGGGGAAGGGGTCCTGTGGCGGTTGCTATGGAGGCCAAGAGGAGAGAGAGAGTGTGTGTGTGTGTGTTGTGTGTGTGTGTGTGTGTGTGTGTGTGTGTGTGTGTGTGTGTGTGTGTGTGTGTGTGTGTGTGTGTGTGTGTGTATTCAAACATACATGTATGTGCAATCCTGGGAAAGGAAGTGTAGTCATCGGATGAATGGGCTGAAATGAGTAATAATTGTAATTTCACCCACTAGGAACACCACAAGTGTATAAATGTTAAATAAAACACTTAACACCGTTTAATGAAAATTATTAAAATTGAGTTTTTATGTTCACATACTCTTTGTGGACAAAGTCTTGGAATCTCATAACAATCAGATTAAATTAACTATATTTTTAAAAAACAGAACACAACAGGATATTGCTGTTTGTCTATAGGGATGTTTTCATGGAAATAAGATTCACTGCCCTGTTATGATAGTTATATATGTTACAATTATATTTAATATCTAGCCAGTTTCAAATTTTTTGATAACTTCAGTGACAAAAGACCCAAAACAAAATGTTATTCTACACTACCTTATTGTGACCTATTGTTAAAAAAATATTTCTGCTTAAATCTCTGCACAACTAAGATTTATCCTTTTTCACCATTGTTTTTTCTTTTCAACAGTATAAAGCAAAAAGTATATTTAAATTTGTGGGCTAATATAATGAACTATCTAATCCCATGTTTTACAAGTTCATTTCTATCATTAGACTGTTTTGTATTAGGTATCAATGATTCATTTGAAGCATTATCATTCCCTTATTAAATGGGAATATGAAGTTGAAAATACATGAAAAGCACAAAATCACAACACTCCATAATTATATAATTTCCACGTTTTTGTAGTTTATTTAAATTAAAACACTCCTAATAAACAGTAACCTCCTTGGTTCTCTGTGTAAATCATGTTAATCAGACTTACTTTGTGATGAGAAACCTGCTTCATCACCATTTACAGCAATTAATGAACCACAGCGTCTATTGTCATGCGCACATTTTTCAGGGATTCTTCATTTTAATTTGTCCGCCTGTGCCAAGACACGTCCATATAATTATCTGTCAATGAGCAATTAAAGCATCCATTAGGGTTGGTTAGGCAGGAGAACAGTGATTAGGCACAGAAGTCACATAAATGTTTGTGTATATTGTCAATAAGATGATTATCTACTATATTAAAGGTTTATCATTGTAATTACAATAACTCACCGGCAACAATTGCACAGTAAGTGGCTGCCTGAGTCAAATTACATTAGAAGAAAAAGACACAGTAGTTTTTTTTCATGCAGTATCATACATACATACAGTTCTGTAAAAAGAACATTGTAGAGCTACCATCTATCTATCTATCTATCTATCTATCTATCTATCTATCTATCTATCTATCTATCTATCTATCTATCTATCTATCTATCTATCTATCTATCTATCTATCTATCTATCTATCTATCTATCTATCTATCTATCTATCTATCTATCTATCTATCTATCTATCTATCTATCTATCTATCTATCTATCTATCTATCTATCTATCTATCTATCTATCTATCTATCTAATCATCATCTCCACCTTCATCTCTTATTTTTCTATGCTCTTACCATCTCTCCCTTTCTAATCATTTTTCTCTAAGTGCCTCTTTGAATCCTTCCAAACCCCAGTTTCAATTAGTCGGTATTCTCCTGTTTCTTCATCCACCTCCATAAGCTTCCTTCATTCCTCCCTCCCTCTTTTCCTCTCTCCTCTTTCTTTGTGTGCTCTCTGGAGTGCTGGTGGATGACAACTTCATCTCCATCACTCAGTTTCTCTGTCCTCCTCTTCATCTCCCTCTTCTTCTGTTGGAGTGGTGCTACATGACAATCCAATATCCACCGGTCTCAGCCTCCTGACACTCATCCACTTCTTCTCTGTGTTTCTGTTTTCCATCCGTCCCACTCTCCCTCCTCATATCCCATCTTTGTTTTTTCTCCTCTTTATATATATATATATATATTTATGTGTTTGTGTGTCTGTCTGTGTGTGTGAGTAGATATAATTTCACAATAATTATCCAACTAGTGCTTGACCGTAAACCCTTATGATCAACTTTATATTTTTGTGAAAAAATACTGCAATAATAATATTAATTATTAATAATTATTATTATATTATAACAATGCTAATTATTATTATTATTGCACAAATTGTATTTAGATCATTTTATTTATTGTTATTATTATTTTTTTTAATTTTGTCTCGTCAAAGGCAAATTTTAGACTGAGGTAAATATTTAATATAGATAGGCATCCAATGTCCAACCAGATTGAACCAATTTTTCTTTTATTTATATTATATCTATATCATTCTTAATTAGTTTATTTAATAGGGAAAATATACAAGTTTACATTTTTCCAGTATGCACATTACAGATTCATTAGGAAAGATATTCAAGAGTAAAAACATTACAAAAGGCACATTTTTTATTTTATTTTGCAATACCTTCCTTTGCCATGATTGTAAAGCACTTTGGTTTAACACTTTAATGTGCTTAATAAATAAATCTGACTAGACTGTAAATATATATCAATTTCAATGGAGTATGAGAATAAGAATTTGATGTGCGGGGCAAATTGGATTGATGTACCAAATAGACTGACCATAATTTTACTAAAATTACATAAAAGCTTAAAAACCTAGTTGTGTAATGTATTGTTCGCATGACCACGTTCATGTGGTCCATAAAATAAGAAAAACATCTTAGGAGGAAGACTGTATATCTTACTATTAACCCATCGAGATGCACAGTGTTTTTATGGTGTCAATATCTCTATATATTGTTAATTGTCGTACTGAGATTTTGTGATACCCAATGTAAATTTGAAATTTGACATTGATTCCTGTTCTACTGTGCCATACCTCCTAATAAAAATATAAAAAAAAAAAAAAAAAAAAGCTTAAAAACCTAAAAAGATACTAAATCCTGAAGATTGTTGTAAGTCCAAACAATTTAACCGTTGTCTTTCTTATCTTACACAGAAAGACACTCAAATAACAACTTTCAGTCGACATGTTTTCAGGACATGCTTTTTCTTTACGATGCTGAAGAACTAGAAAATTAGCTCAACATATTCGATTTCTTTTTTTAAAAGAGGGGAACACATGGTAACACGGAACCTAAAAATGCCCTCTGTGACAGCGTCTGATGGGTGAGTCTAATGTTCCCTCTGTGTGGGTGTGTGAATTTCACACATATGAACACACTTCCTGCCCACCGAGAAGGGAGCCATCTGACCTTTTGCTTGTGGTGGATTTAATGAACAGACTGTCATTTGCCTTCTCTGTGACTGCGCTGTCATCTCACACATGCAGATGTTGAAAGTGCACAGCTCGATGGCCTAACTTTGTTCAGCAGGAAATCAGAGCCTGAACTTTCTGTTAGTATTCATGAACCACCTACCACCCAGAATGATTGACCTGCCCCATGAAGGCCTGAAGAAGCATCAAGGCTATAGCATGTTTTGGGTAAAACTGACATCCAGTGGCCAAGTAACACACTGCATCTGCTAGTTTCTGTGATACTCGAGGAGAAGGCAAGGAAAAGTGAAGCTTTCAGTTTTTCTGTTTATCATAGTTACAGATATTTGGTGAAATGAGTCCAGCAAAGCTTTTGTTCCACATAATGTTAGAAGGGTGGTCAATAAAAGCAGTGGCGGAGGAAGAACCTCCAACGATTTAAGATAAGTTATTAAGCTTTTTTATTAAGCTGCAATATCACAGTACAGTAAGAAATCCAGAAATTTATTTACAAAAATCCATGCATTGAACTGTCACTTTAATTTTACAATTAGTAAAGATGGAATTGATTTAATTGCTATAAAAACTGCTGGGTGGGTTGTGAGCCGACTGCTGTAAATTAAATCAAGTCAATCTACAATAATCTATCGTATTTGTTGATGACATTTTACAGGCCTTTTGTTCATCTGAATTTGCAAAGTAACATAAATTATCTAAAAAATATCATAGTGTTTTATCATCTTCAGAACTACAGTGGCAGAAACATAAAAGGGCAGAATGTGGAAACACTCAAGTAAAGTGCAAGTATCTCAAAGGAACATTTTCAACTGTACAGTTTACCTAAAAAACAAGCAGCACATGTTTCTACCACAGGTTTGTGTGTTTTTGTCGACAGTGATTCAAAACACAGAGCTGCAGTTGAAGTGTGTCGGGGGTGTGAGTGTACAGCAGCCTAACAGGCTGCTCTGACTGAATCCTTCTCCGGCCGTCACGTTCCATGGCTCAAGCACCGTCACACTGCAAACACACACACACAGGCACACACACAAATATTTATAGATCAGTTATAGGCTATGAAAGACTTGTTTTGTTGGTTGTTTAAAATCTAAGACACTTGTCACAGTTCCTCTGTGGCTCCAGTGCCCTTCCCCCTCTCCCCCTCTCCTCTCCTCTCTCCTTTTCCCCACAGGTGCAGCTCATCTCATTAGATGACTCGACGGAGGCTCACCAGAGAGCGCACCTGCACTCATCATCCACTGGCTTTATCTACCCTGGCTGTGCGCCGAGTCATCGCCAGTTCGTCCGTGTCACTACCGTGGTAGTTTTTCGTTCTCGGCCCCTCTGTCTGTTTCCGCCTGATACCTCTAGTCTCGTAACCCCCGTGTTCTTTCCCTCTGATCACCAGGACTTTTCCCGTGGACCCTCCTGCTACCCTCCCCGCTGAAGATCTCTCGGAGCTATCAGGCGTCCCGTCATTCTGCCTTATCCCATTATAATAAACACCCTTGAACGCAACACCCTTGAACGCACCACCCTTTTTGGCTCTCTGTGTTGCCTCTGCTCTGGGGTCCCTCACGAGACCTGACTCGTCACAACACTTTTCTCATCTTCTTTGTTCTTTGATTTATTCGGGTTAGGGTCCTAGGTTCTAATTTGACCACGTTGAGGGAAATCCCAAAAAAATAACAATACTAATCAAATAATATGAATGTCAAAAACTGCAGACTTATCCTGATACAGAAATTGATAAGCTTATGCAAAATTTTAGCTTTTGATGTGTGAGTGTGTGAGTGTGTGAGTGTGTGAATCTTAATAAAGCAGAAATCTAGAAACAAGATAACATAATTTCTTTTGATATGTGACGACTCTCCCTATATTGTTAGTGTGACAATAATTGATTATTTATAGATTATGATTCAGTAAGATTACTAATCTTAATAGTAAACCATGCGTTATGTTTGTCGTTATAAATGTAAATGAATAGTTTTAGATTTTGGTCAAGATGTCCTTCAGCTCTTCACCACAATACAAGTGGTTTAACACTTCACTGGGGAGCAAGTGTCAAAGTCTTTCCTAATTACGACCTATCTATAAAGCAAGGGTCAATATATATACAGCCTATAAACTGTGTATAAATGGTGCCTTATCAAAAAGAACATGCTGGGAGTAAATAGGAAGCATGAGAGCAAAAAAATGTAAACTTTGAATCAGTTATTCCAAAGGTATTAGCACAATGCAAATGCACACAGATGCAAACATCAATTTGATACAGTAATACTGTTATATATATGATCTTTCTCCCCTGCTGGGAGAGCTCTCTCTCTCTCACACACAAACACACACACACAAACACACACACACACGCACACACACTCAGGTGTGCACAAGAAAAGCATTCACACCACTCAGGTGTGCACAAGAAAAGCATTCACACACTGAAACACACGATTGTTGACCAGTGCACACTCTTTCTCTGTCAATCTTTCACACACAAATAAATAAGTCAGGTCTCCATGACTTCAGGGGACATTACAGTGATTTACATTAATGTCTTGTAGACTTACTCTCACTCTAACCAAAGTTATTACTAACCCTAACCATAATCGTAATCGTAATCGTAATCGTAATCGTAATCGTAATCGTAATCGTAATCGTAATCGTAATCATAATCGTAATTCTTATCCTTATCATTTTCCTTATCCTTATCATTTTCCTTATCCTAAGCGTAACCTAAACCTTAACCTCAATCTAACCCTCACCTTAACATTAAACTAAACATAACCAAACCAAAATATAACTTAAACTAAACCCAACCCTAAAGCATGTCTACACCTTTAAAAAAACTTTTTAACATTAAGGGGACTTGGGTTTGTTGTCCCCATAAGGACGACGAGTCCCTGTAAAGTCAAACAGATTTAGGTCCCCACAATATGTGAAACACCTGCACCACACACACACACACACACACACACACACACACACACACACACACACACACACACACACACACACACACACACACACACACACACACACACACACACACACACACACACACACACACACACACACACACACCTGTTATACAGCAGTGTGCAGCAGGTGACCAGTTGCGTGCTACTGGTCACATTGGCATTGCTGAACTCGGTGCTCAGGAACTGGGGACACTGGACATCAGGGATGTACAAGATACCTAAAAAAACACGCAGTGCTATGTCATCACACAAATAAAGTGAGAGGTTTTAGATTGTGTATCTCTGACTTTCTTCTTAAATGAACTTACCAAAGGGAATATATTAGGTAATATGGACCTAATAAGGTCATATTTAACTATAGTGCAAGTTCAATGCAAAGATGGATTCTAAATAGTCCTGTTGGGCCAGAGTCTCTGTTCAAAACAGTTAAAATGTTAATCTGCATCTCTACTCTGCTTTATCTTCAGAAAGAAACACAAAATGATATTCAAGAGATGCAAAATGCATTGTCATCCTCCTTATACTAAGGTCTGTAATGGTATCAACATAATTCCATGGGATGAATTAAATGTACCTCTACATATGAAAAACAATTGTTATAAATTGGCTATAGTGACGGTGTGTGATTTTCTAACAGCAGACAGTATCAATACATGGATGCAGTAGATAACAGATCAGGCCCAGCAAGTCACCTGCAATACAAGCTGTCATCAAACAGGAGACACTGCCTGCAATGAGAGCTCTGAGGCCACAGGAGGAGATGTCAGACCGTCGATCAGGAGCGAGAGCCGCTGGAAAATGTTAAAAATCCATAATACACAAACTAGACTTTTACAGCTACAGAAATGTAACAGGGTGACTATAAGCTGTTAAACTAGACACTATATCTTACAGCGTTAATGCTCTGGTGGCGGCTACTGTAAAAGGTGTGTTTCAGGGCCACCCGACTCTTTGCATCTACATAATTACTGACAATCAGTAAAATGTTGAATTAAATTACTTAAGAATTTAATTTGATTATATTTCACAACATGTTACATTCACCAGGAAATTCGTGACCTTTGAGTCTGGTGTTGAGAACTAGTCTTGCTAATGGCTCAGAGGCATCACTCACACATCCCTCCAATCGCCATCCCCAGTGAGGCAAAGTTGGAAAATCCACACAAAGCGTAGGTTGCGATGGTTTCAGAGTGGACCTAGATAAGGAAACATTATTCATGGAAATTGTTATATAATACATAATATCTAAGCAGGCTGTGTCATATGTAGCTGTTAAACATGTTAAAGCGGACATTCATTCCCTGCCATACACATTTCAGATCTCTCCACTAAAACATGAAAAGTGTTCAGTTCTCTTTTTCTTTAAATTTTTTCTAATGTAATTGACGGATAAAAACTGCATGTATGTACTGTATATGCAAAAAAGCTGCTTTCGAACATTGTCTGAAGAGCAGACATTTTTCCTGTGGGGGTGTATGTGACAACGCAAATGTAAGAGTTAGTTACACCGGACATTTTTCAGAACGTGTTTGACCCGAATAATCTCCCGACGACAAAGATAATCAGAAAGTACGAATATTTCGCAAGATGAGTGAGACTTACAGAAATATACTGCTTCACGTCATTCACATATTCTGGCCCTCCTGCCTTCCGCCTCTTGATTAACTCTGACAAGTTCTGATAGGCCACAAACTCGTTGAGGAAAGTCTTTATGCCGAGCAGCTCCGCGACAATGAAACTGTCCTCCCAGGAGACGCCCATCATGAACGAGAGAGGCATGAACACATAAGAGCAGATAAGCTAAAGATGGGACACAAAGAGATAAAAGGCGGGCGTGAGTTGACAGGTGAGTCGATGCTCAACTTTATAAACACAGCATGATGTTAATGGGGGGTGTGTCTGTGTGTGGTCAGGGCCTTCACCGCAAAGCTGAGCTGCGGACAATCAAACATCCCGCCCAGCCAGGAGAGGATGGCGTTCAAAAAGGCGAGTAGTGCCATGAAGGAAATGACGTTGACCACAATGCTGGCCACGACACTAACAGCACAACCTGCACCTTGGGAGGCCGCCTCCAACACGTTCTTACTCTCTCTGAGGAGACACATGAAAAAGTTAAATGACCCTCAATCCTCTAACAGTACAGTGTCGGCAGCGTACTGGTAGTGTTGGGCTGACGACATTTGAGAAATTGGAGTCTGCGCCTCAGTTTTAAAGTAGTTCAGCTAAGGTCAGTGTGAAAGTTTCTTCTGTCCCTGATGAATTGACATCTGCTCAATTTAGGTAAGACTAGATTTGTAGTTGGTCCCTGCACCTAACAATTTTAAATAGTAAGTCCTGCCTTTGCTAGAATGTTGTGTTTCAGAGTCAGTCAGTCCTTTTGATTTTTTTTTAAGTCTGCGTCTCCCTGGCATCTCCTACCCTTTTTTCAGTTTGAGGTCATGGTCACTGATAGCAGCTGTCTTCTCTGTTTCAGGCCAGAACGTCTTGGCAATGGCGAGCGAGGCTGGAGCGGACATCAGTGATGCTGTCAACAAGTGTGATGCCTCAATCTCAAAAGAGAAGCACATACAGGATTACATACATTCAGAATTCAATCTTTCACTTCCTGACAGAGATTTGGCCTTTGTAAACTATTATTTTGTTTTTGTCTGTGTCTATTATGTCTTAAACCTGAAACTAAATGATTCCCTTATGTCTTTGGACCTGGAATATAAAATTGTCAGGCTATATTTTTAACAGGAATCATATATAAAATTATTTTCACTTATATAATCCCATTTATTATTCACTGGAATTTGGGTATCCCTGGCTTTCCCCTTAGGGTCATTTTATCAATGGCCTTTCATTTTAAGATATTTAGAATCTTGATGAATAAATTATATACAACATATTCTTTTAAATATTGACCTAACTCTGACAATCTCAGTGCAATTGTCATCACCTCATCCATCTACAGATTCCATACTCATATTCCTCACCCCGAAGGAGATAAAGGCTCCTAAGATGCTACCGGAGATGCTGGCAAAACCTCCCGTCATCACAGCGTGCATCTCGGAGAGAGTGAGCTCACTGAGGTAAGGTTTAATCAGGAGGGGTGTCTCTGTCTGGAAGAGATAGAGGCAGGATTCATTTGATATTTATGGATTGGAGTTGTATTAATTAATATAAAATAAATATATCATTGAATGTTTGTTTGTTAGCATGATTCTTTTTCCTATCTTTATTCAAGAGTGTGGTCTTTCAGTTTAAGGGGAGGACTTATTGCTTTCAAGTTCAGATTTTTTTATTGAATTAAAACCACGTGCTCCCACTCAAAAGACATAAAGCTAACACACCCAGAGCAAAGCCAAATGGATTTCATTTGTCAACACCATACCTGGCATTCTATTGATTGGGGAGTTTTTAAATCCAAGAACCAAAGAAAAAAATCTGAGAACAGAGGAGAAATCTGGGAGCAGAAGTTTCACGTGTGCACAGAAGCAGTGTGAGCACAAGGAGACGATGTGGAGCTGCAGCGCAGCAAATCCAAGCACAGGCAGGGTATATTTGAATGCAAGCGAATGATATCGAGTGAGAGCATTACAAAATCTGAACATGGAATCAATACATCCTGTTCTCAAACTGAATGACCAAGTTCTTGAATAAAGATCTGGGAAAAAATCCTGGGTTTTTTGCTTTTGTTTATTGTATAAACTGTTGTTACCTGTCCCAAGAATATATTTCCTGCTGCAGCCATTGATTCTGTTGGAGATGTTCCCATGACGACTTGCATTATAAATCCTAGCTGGGGGAAAAATCGATATGGCAAAGAACGTCAAAGGAAAATAATAGAACTGTGGATTTAAAGTATTCTAATTAAAAATCAATAATTGTTTCATTATGCTCCAATTTCTAATCATCATTTATCTTTGATTCCTGAAACTGTATTGCTTATTTTGAATGAGGATTTAAAGATAAATTATTTAAAGTAACTGATCTGACTTGAGATGTTTCTCTCCACCCTTGCACTATTCACTTTCCTTACCTTGCAAATGAGCCACTGCATGAAGCCGATAGAGTAGAGGATTGAGATCATAGAGCTTATAAACACCACGATAGGCATCACCTGGAGAGAGTCCATGATCCATATCATCACCATTACCCTCATCATTATCTCTATGTACAATTTTAAGAAATATTTAGGAATTATAGGCAAATTATGACATACAGATTAAGACTTAGACATTCCAATATATTTAATTCTAACAATTTGGTTCTTCTTTTTCACTTTATTACAGTGGATCATCATAATTACATTTTCATTATTTTGATTACTACTATTGCAACTTGAGGTACGGGAGAAACGGCCTGTTTACATGCTCAAAAACACATTCCAAATACTCTGTCATGACATGGTACTGATATCAACATGTGTTTTTCTTGTTGCTTATATTTTACTGTCGCCTCATTCACAAGCATCATGTAGGAGTGTGTCATACCTGAAAGGCAAAGAAGTGGTCTTTGTAACTGTCGCCAAACACAAATTGAGACCCAACATCTGTGAAGGCCATAAAAGTCTGTGTGGAGAATATTTAGAATTGTCAGTAATAGAACAGAAACGTTAGAAACAATTGATTGTTCACAGAAGATGCAAATCTTCCATCACTTATACTTTAAAATTTAAGTGAAGCTGCAGCAAGAATGTTGAGTTATGAATCTTGAATTTTAACAAAGGAAACAAGACAAATCCTTACATCCATACGTCCATACATACATCCCAGTTATCCTTTAAGGTTTGTGAGGGGGAGCTGGAAGCAGCTGCCAATCCCTTTACAGGACCAACATATAGAGACAATCAACCCTTCAGTCTAACCCTCACACCTATGGCCAATTTAGAGTCTAACCTTGTGTGCACATCTTTGGACTGTGGGAGGAGGCTGGAGCCACAACAACAAAGGGAGAACGTACAAACTCCAAAGGCCCTGGTTGACTGAAAAATTTATATCTAGAACCTTTCAGACCTTCTGTGTGTGTGTGTGTGTGTGTGTGTGTGTGTGTGTGTGTGTGTGTGTGTGTGTATTTTCACATACTTCAGCTTGTTTTCCAAGCCATTCCAGTGCCTGCAATCCAAATGTGGTCCTGAGAGTCAGCAGACCGGCGACAAACTGTAGTCCAATCCCAGAGAGCAAAGTTTGCGGAGACCACTTCAACACACATGTACAATACATTATAAATTAATATGTTGGAACTTGTGTGTGTGTTTGTGTGTGTGTGTGCACGTTTAAGCTTCCTTTCGTGTCCCTTACTCTGAATGGATGTTTTGAGAAGAGTGCGATTAAGAAGATGAAGAGCAGCAAACCAAAGAAAGACATAAGCTGTCTGGTGCCCCGCTGGGCTGTGTCCAGTGCAAGCCAACACACAACCGCCACCAGTACTAACATATATATACACCTGGAGAGAGAGGGAGAGAGAAAGAGGACAGAGATGAACAGATGATGACATGTTTGTACCTTTGTAACATAAGCGATCTATCAGTAAGAAGAACGTTATAAGGAATTCAAAGGATGACAAAAATACCTAAACCCTCTCTTCTGTAAGAAAATGTTTTTAAATACTGAACTGGTACTTTGCTGAGAAAATGATTAGACAGTTTATAGGAAGGACCTTTAGCATCTTTTTTTATTATTAGTAGCCCCTTCAGCTTTTTAATAACATGTTTAGTCATGTATTAACTGAAGAGGAAGGAGACACAAGTTGTAAACAGAACAATGCAGACTGACAACCTTCATATGACCAACCTGGTTGTTTTTAACTTGTGTGTCTCAGGACACCACACAAATTAGGATAGTAACTCTTGATATTGAAGTACACTTATTCCCCATTTCTTATTAGTACACATGTTAGTAACATATTGTACTGTTTGTTGAAATTATTGTGTATCAGTTACAATCAGTTTGAGTCTTATACCCCAATAATATTCATTCTCTATTATTACCACTTAATGAATATAGTTTATTTTTACATTAAAAGACAAATCTACACGTGGTAATAAATGATCAGGCCTATATTCTTTATTCTACTCTGATACCTTGAATTGTTACTAGTTAGTTTGACACTTATTAACCCAGACTGGTTTCTTCCTCTGAAATTACTTCCTCTTCACACACAAATGTAACCTTGCAGGACACAACTAATTAACTGATTCTGTTCTTCAGTGATGGTTTGAAAAGTAATGGAGGTCTGCGATGAGCTGTTTTTCAGGTGGAGAAACTCCCATGGAGATGATTTTGTTTTTGTCGGACAGAAGACAAAGTTCTTCATTTGCCTTCTCACTTACCTAACTAGCGAACAGACTAACCAACTAATGAACGATATGAAAAAAGAACAGTATCTGTCAGTCATCACACCAGAGTAGGAAAGCTGGAACAGAATTTATTTTTTCTCACCATCTGATCCAGAACCAGTTCCTACTTAGAAGGTCTCTGATAGGACAGAGCTGCTCCCACACCCGGTCGCCATAGCGTTTCATCGTCCAATCCCAGACCAGAAAGAACGCGGTTACCAAGGAGAGGACCAGAAGCCCGACTGCCCGGTTGAAGTTCAGAACACATGCCGCTATCACCATGCCAACAAATCCTGAAATAAATTGAGAACTAATGTAAAATATGTCCCACAGTGCTGACAACATTTTAAACCTATTTAATTCAAATTATTCTAATCTCCTCATGTACGTGCTGTGTTGTATCATCCTCTCTGAATTTTAGATTTAATATAAGTGACCTGCCACAGAGATCTAATGCACAACTGACCTGACTCATTCATCGACAAGTAATAAGTAATACAATCTTTTAAAAATTCATTAGAATCAAAATATAAGTAAAGTTCTCATGCAAAAACACATCATTACATTTCAGAACAAAGTTTGTAACATTTGTGGATCATTGTGAATGTTGTATTCTTGTATACATCACTTTAATGTTGCAGCTGGTAAAATGGGGTACCAATTTTCAGTATTCTATATACCGCAGATATAACAATGAATCATGATTTAGTTGTTGGTTAAACTTTGTTTTAATAACCAAAGTAACTGATGATTTAAAATAAAAAAACACAGTGGCAGAATAAGCATATAGCATTTGTTTTAAAGTAGGTGAAAATGGAATAACTCAAATATTTGAGAAAATTTAATTTGATACGTTTCAATGCTGCTTTGTTGTACAAATGGCTTCAAGAGCCTTTTAAATGTGTTGCATTTAAAACAAACACGTTCACTTGAATCCATGAAGACTGACGCCCTTTGAAACATAAAACAGACAGTTTTCACATTTCCATTCCTTCATTTCAGTTCATTTTTATGTTTTGTTTTCTTGTCTTAAAGGTTCAGTGTGTAGAATTTAGTGACATCTAGTGGTGAAGTTGCATGTTGCAGCTGAATATACCTGACCTCACCCACCCCTTCCAAATGTGAAAGAGAACCTATGGTAGCCTTCAGTTGTCATAAAAACTCAAAAGGTTAAAAACCTGTTTAGTTTGTGCTACTATAAAAACATGGCAGCCTTCGTAGAGAGGACCCGCTCCTGCTGTAGATATAACGTATTTAAATATAAAGTGCCCATTCTAGGGTAAAGAAAACAATAATTCGTACAATTTTGGATGAAAACATCACTAGGATTATTCTACTCTAAATTTCTGCCAATAGATCCTTTTCAACTAAATCCTAATGTGTATTTATTCACAAACTTAGAATGAGTTTTTCATTCATTCCTTTTAAAATATTACTGAAGAAAAAACATGAACGTCCGCTTTGGTTAAATGCTAAAGGGTCAAAGAGGTTATTACTGGTACTTGAGGTCATAAGTAGCAGAACATGTAAATATTCAAGTAAAGTCTAACACAAAACTGAATAACATTAAAGTTATCAATTGTTAGCTTTAGGTTGAGCAAACTTAATTAATTTGAAAGTATGTTAAAAACTTTCTTGATTTCAGTGTACATTCATTTCCTGGAAACGTAACCATATCCACTACCTGCCTAAATTGGTTAAACTTTGTTTTAATAACCAAAGTAACTGATGATTTAAAATAAAAAAACACAGTGGCAGAATAAGCATATAGCATTTGTTTTAAAGTAGGTGAAAATGGAATAACTCAAATATTTGAGAAAATTTAATTTGATACGTTTCAATGCTGCTTTGTTGTACAAATGGCTTCAAGAGCCTTTTAAATGTGTTGCATTTAAAACAAACACGTTCACTTGAATCCATGAAGACTGACGCCCTTTGAAACATAAAACAGACAGTTTTCACATTTCCATTCCTTCATTTCAGTTCATTTTTATGTTTTGTTTTCTTGTCTTAAAGGTTCAGTGTGTAGAATTTAGTGACATCTAGTGGTGAAGTTGCATGTTGCAGCTGAATATACCTGACCTCACCCACCCCTTCCAAATGTGAAAGAGAACCTATGGTAGCCTTCAGTTGTCATAAAAACTCAAAAGGTTAAAAACCTGTTTAGTTTGTGCTACTATAAAAACATGGCAGCCTTCGTAGAGAGGACCCGCTCCTGCTGTAGATATAACGTATTTAAATATAAAGTGCCCATTCTAGGGTAAAGAAAACAATAATTCGTACAATTTTGGATGAAAACATCACTAGGATTATTCTACTCTAAATTTCTGCCAATAGATCCTTTTCAACTAAATCCTAATGTGTATTTATTCACAAACTTAGAATGAGTTTTTCATTCATTCCTTTTAAAATATTACTGAAGAAAAAACATGAACGTCCGCTTTGGTTAAATGCTAAAGGGTCAAAGAGGTTATTACTGGTACTTGAGGTCATAAGTAGCAGAACATGTAAATATTCAAGTAAAGTCTAACACAAAACTGAATAACATTAAAGTTATCAATTGTTAGCTTTAGGTTGAGCAAACTTAATTAATTTGAAAGTATGTTAAAAACTTTCTTGATTTCAGTGTACATTCATTTCCTGGAAACGTAACCATATCCACTACCTGCCTAAATTGGTTAAACTTTGTTTTAATAACCAAAGTAACTGATGATTTAAAATAAAAAAACACAGTGGCAGAATAAGCATATAGCATTTGTTTTAAAGTAGGTGAAAATGGAATAACTCAAATATTTGAGAAAATTTAATTTGATACGTTTCAATGCTGCTTTGTTGTACAAATGGCTTCAAGAGCCTTTTAAATGTGTTGCATTTAAAACAAACACGTTCACTTGAATCCATGAAGACTGACGCCCTTTGAAACATAAAACAGACAGTTTTCACATTTCCATTCCTTCATTTCAGTTCATTTTTATGTTTTGTTTTCTTGTCTTAAAGGTTCAGTGTGTAGAATTTAGTGACATCTAGTGGTGAAGTTGCATGTTGCAGCTGAATATACCTGACCTCACCCACCCCTTCCAAATGTGAAAGAGAACCTATGGTAGCCTTCAGTTGTCATAAAAACTCAAAAGGTTAAAAACCTGTTTAGTTTGTGCTACTGTAAAAACATGGCAGCCTTCGTAGAGAGGACCCGCTCCTGCTGTAGATATAACGTATTTAAATATAAAGTGCCCATTCTAGGGTAAAGAAAACAATAATTCGTACAATTTTGGATGAAAACATCACTAGGATTATTCTACTCTAAATTTCTGCCAATAGATCCTTTTCAACTAAATCCTAATGTGTATTTATTCACAAACTTAGAATGAGTTTTTCATTCATTCCTTTTAAAATATTACTGAAGAAAAAACATGAACGTCCGCTTTGGTTAAATGCTAAAGGGTCAAAGAGGTTATTACTGGTACTTGAGGTCATAAGTAGCAGAACATGTAAATATTCAAGTAAAGTCTAACACACAACTGAATAACATTAAAGTTATCAATTGTTAGCTTTAGGTTGAGCAAACTTAATTAATTTGAAAGTATGTAAAAAACTTTCTTGATTTCAGTGTACATTCATTTCCTGGAAACGTAACCATATCCACTACCTGCCTAAATTGTAACTTGAAACATGTCTTTGTCTTAAAATTACTTTCATTATACGGGCAAGCTTTTTGTACAAAACAGAGGACAAGTTTCCATAAAATGTCTGTGTAACCTGGTTCCTTAACCTGAGTAGTACCTGCACACACACACACACACACACACACAAACACACACACACAAACACACAAACAAACACACGCATGCTCCGAAGCACAGATCTTTTAGGATGTCAGTCCACTCAAACCAGCACAACTAGTTTGCAACAGAAAATTGAACAGCCCTTTACTAGCGTCATGAAGCGTCAACGTCTTAAAGGAAGACTGATAATTTTTTTCAATATACTTGCGTTGTTTATATATGGTTGGAAATCAAAAAGTATCAAACAAAGAAAATATAGAGTAATGATGAGGGACTCTCTTATGTTTCAACCGTAAGAACTAAGTTTCAGTTGGATTTTGGGCCTCTTGTAAAACACACTGTTAGCATGCAGAGACCCACAGACAGTGACCCAACACCCATTTAGTGTCTTCAGTTACAGTTTAACAGAAGCTAACAAAGATAATTAACCTGCTGCTAACACCAGGCGTATAAACAGGTGGATCTGGTCTCTGTGTTCTGCCAAATAGCCCTGGACTGCCTCCATTTTCTTCTCCAGCAAGCTGAGCACACATAAAAAAAGAAAGATAAGGAGGTAGATAAGGCAAAAAGGACATAAATGTAAGATCAAAGGGAAGAGACACAGAGGGAATCTGACATGAAGAGATACTGAATGTTTGTGTGTTTGAGAAAAAACAAACAAAAAGGAAAGAACACAACCTTTTTTCCCGTTCTTCAGACATTTTCTGTACATCTTCTGCAGTCTCCGCATCACTGTTCACGTCAATGTATATCTGATCCTGCTCCTTTATCACACACATAAACACACACACACACACACACACACACACACATGCACACGCACACGCACACACACACGCACAAACAACCACACACATGTCTTAAGGGTGAGAACTAATAGACATTAGACAAATAACATATGTTTATTGACTATTATTTACTTAGCTACAGTCCAACTGGCAAAAAACACCGTGCAGCTGTTTGAATACGCGTCTGAAACTTGGTCCTCAAAACTTTGTCATTCATTTGAATCTCCTAGTATAAACTTTGAATGTTCTTGGTGAGGCAAGCTAATGGTCTGATTCAGTAAAAAGCCAGAGGAGTTGGAGTTAAAGTAAACATAGAAACAAAGAGATACTAGATTACCTATAGGATACTATTGAAACAGACTGCAGGAGCTCTCAAACATTCCAATTCTTTTAAATGTTATTAATCAAGAATAACTTTAGAGATAAGTGTGGGCTCAAAAGTTCTGCCTACCTCTGACTTAAAGGCCGTGTTGTTGATTCCTCTTTTCTGACATGTCTCCTCTATTATATTCAGCTCCATCCTCTTACTGCTTTGTTTGACACTGGGTGACTTTTTTCCACACCTGTACTGTTCTTCTCCCCTCCCATTGTCCCTCCCTCTCTGACTCTGTCACACGCACAGGTATCCTTCTCAGGGCTTTGCATTGACATCAAGTCATTGTGGACAGACTAAGCGAAGCCTAAGCCCTTATCAACCTGACGACAGTTCACATTTACTCTTTACTCAGAAATTATGTTTTCCAGACCGGGCTTCAGCTTTCATGAGGACTCCTGTGGTAGCACGGACACACACACACACACACACACACACACACACACACACACACACACACACACACACACACACACACACACATATATGTATAGTATCAGTCAGGGATTTTCGGTTGAAAACAGGAATAAACGGAACAGAAATTCTTAAAAAATCTGGCCAAATACCAATCAGCATCACATGACCTCTCTCATTGCTCCCTGTACCCGCTCCACTGGTGCTACAGATAACATCAACAATAGCTCTGTTCAGCTCAAGTGTCCAGTATGAGAGTGAGCCAGCGTGCAACATACCAAGCCCCAGGAACTGAAAGAGCTAAATGAAATTCAACTATTATTCATATTCTATTTGACTTAACTGACTTTAACCTTTCCAACTGTGCCATGAACAAATATGTGCCATGAAAAATCCCTGCAGTGCTCATATACTATCTGTGATGAAGGATCATTGTGTTGTTTCTACGTGGATGCAGCCTGTGCAACTTGACACTGCAGACTCGTATTTCTTGAAATATCCCAGCAGCCACTAGAGAGCAGTATTGTATAATTTCTCAAGACCATAGTGTATATGGACGGTATGAAGAGGTCAGAGCAGGTGATGGAGATGCACTGACCAGCAGGTGACTGTGAGGACAACAGTGGAATGAAATGCAATAATAGATCATTGTGATGTGATAACAGTTGATTATGGTGAAGTAATGGTTGATTGTGATTTAACAACAGGTGAATATGATGCAATAACACATAATTAAGATCTAATAAAAGTTGATTATGATGAAGTAATAGTTGACTATGATGTAATATCAGGTGATTGTGATTTAAAAGCTGGTGACAGTTATGTAAAAACAGGTGATTATGATGTTATAACAGGTTGTTATTATGACGTAACAACAGGTTATTATAATGTAATAACATGTTAATGTGATGTAATAACAGGTGATTTTGATGAATTAACAGGTGATTGTGGTGTAATAACCAGTAATTGTGATGTAATAACAGACAATTGTGATGTAGTAATAGTTGATAGTAATGTAATAACAGGTTATTGTGATGCAACAACAGGTCGTTATGATGTAATAACAGGTTATTTTAATGCAATATAAGAAGAATCCGACTATTAGTGAATACTGCAATAACATTATGATTTAATAACTGACCATTAAGCATCAACAGTTGACGTTGATGTAATACTAGGTGATTGTGATGTAATAACAGGTGATTGAATATGATGCACCAATGATTACAGATGATTATGATGTATTGCTGAAATTGAAAAAAAGCAAAAACCCATGAATCAATCAATATTCAAATATTTGTATATTGTATCTTATATTTGTCAATACAACTGAAGCAATTTCACTGTTCTTAAAATCACCATCAATTTAAAATCTTTTGGATTGGGACTGTAGGTCAGGTGTCACTTTTGGTTTTGAGAACATAACCATAATACCTAAACCCACCATTGGAGAGGTTGATCATAGACTGCAGTTGTTGCAGCCCTATAGTGATGACACAACAGGTGACTATGTACCGCCATGAGGTTAAAGTGACCATAAATATACATAATTGTGATAGAACATGTCAGACTTGATTAGTGATCAGTGTTTTAGCCAAAGAAACAAATTAGAAAATGACCCATTCGAATAAACACATTTTAAATATAATCAAAACATTCTTTTAAAATCAAGGATCTGCAGACCAACTTCAGGAAAGTGTGTGATGCTGTGATTTTTTGAGTCCACGCATTTATGTTTGTAAGTCATCAAGACATGACACCAACTCGTCTAACTCCAGATGTACGCACATGATAATCAACAAAGGACGCAGAAGTATATGTCAGTTCAAAAAGAACTTTGTTCACTGTTTCTTAAGGGACTTCCATTGTCTGTAAATTATAAATCATTGCAAAATTGTTAGTTGTGTTTTGCAATTAAAACATCAAACCAGAAGCTAAAAATGGCACGCTATAATTTGCTCACAGTGTTGGATATAAAATGTTACGAATGGCGCTTTGTCTAACGATGACAGATGGTTCAAGGGGGTGATTACATGTTTAAAACGACCAAGACCTTTAACAAGGGTTACAGCCTCTGTCACATTTAGAAAAAGGCGCAGAGAGTAATTGGAATATTCTGCTTATGAGACGATGTTTTAATTGGGACGCCCACGCCGTTCTGTGCAGAATGCGTACGGCACAGGCAGCTAGTGAGGCATCCGCCAGATTGGTTCAGACACAGACAGGGCTCCGTAATTACACTCCTCTATTCAGTGCACTGCCTGTGCGTCAGTGCGAACGTCATATTAGAGCTGCACATGGGGGACAGGACATTGGAGAGGGGAAAGGAGAGGAGAGGAGGAGAGGAGACTCCTCACAGATGTGGTGTGTTGGGGTTGTTGCTGCTCATAGGCAGATGAGGCTGTCAGTCTCTGTCTCACACATAAGGTGAAATACTGAAGAGACGTAGCTCCATTCCTGAACCGCTGTGCAGCAGTTAAAGACGGATCAGCTCCTGTGTCAGACGTGCATGCAGCAGCAGGAGCTGTAAAACAGCAGCAGAGCGACGGGGTTGCAGCCGTCCATTCAAGGATGACAGCTTATTGATTCGAGTCTAGTTCTGGCTGGGAGCCCTGTATGATTATGAAATACAGTCTAATGATTTAATATGGCAATGCTTGCTCTAGTACACACCAGCTAAAGACTTGGTGATTGGTGATTGCTCCCTCTTTCTCTCACTGTCTCTCACTTACACACGTGCTGCTGTACAACCTCCTGGGCTTTTACACTGGAACCAAAACTGTAAGACAGTTACATGCTATAACGTGTTGTTTAGTGTGAAACAGCATGCTGCTTTTTCTTTGCATAATTTGTACTATGTATTATAATTTTCCTATTTTAATTAATAAGACTGGAAACTTAGGTCACTATCTACCTTCAGACAGGTTTGTTTTCATTGATTAACTGGAGGCCTATACAGGTCTACTTAGAAAACACTTTGCATAACAACCAGACAATAATGATAATCACATATAAGGACAGCAATTGTGGGGATAAGAATGATTATGACAATTAGAGCCTGCAAATTAATGCCCCCTTATGTCTCATCTATGCATATAGTCTGCTACCAGTGTGTGTGTGTGTGTGTGTTTGTGTGTGTGTGTATTTTAGTTTTCCAGTATTCACACTGTCCTTGTCAGGACCAGTAGAGCTCATCATTTCTGAGGTCCTGGTTAAAATGACAGATGAAATATAAATTGTGGTTAAGTCAAGGTGAAGGTTAAGAGTAAGGTTTTCATTGGCTGTCCACAGTGAATGGAGGTCAGTGCATGCACGTCCTGATAAAGTTATCATCACAAACCGGTGGGTGTGTGGACAGAGTGAGGACATATTGTGAAGTGTGGACATTTTGGCCTGTCCTCACTTTTACAAAGGGTTAAACGCAAGTTAAAGGGCTACGACTTGCTTTTAGGATAAGGACTAGTTTAGGGGACGATGCATTCAAACGTGGTAGGTTAGGGTTAAGCTGAGTAGACAGAGCCGGGGGGTTAGGGTGTGGAATTAAAAAAGAGAGGAGAAAACAAACGAAAGGGTTCCTATGGGGTTAGGGTTATAAGATTTGAGGTTTGGGCAAGGAGCTATAGGGATTACGTTATGCAAATTAGGGTCATACTAAGACAGAAGTACAAAGTTGTGTGTGTGTGATCCAGGTATTTCTTATGTTGTGGGGACCTAAATCTGTTACATTATGGGGACTTGTCTAGGTTGTGGGGGTTAGGTTAAGGTTATAGGACGTGCAGCGTCGTGCAGCCAAGTCCTAAGCACCTGTGCACATCTATGCACCCCCCCCCCCCCCCCCCCCGCCCCCACCCAGACCTCCCTGCGTGAAAGCAGTGCAGGGAGCATCATCATTTCCCTGAGAGCCATCCATGAGGCATCACGATCCTTGTCATCCTCTGCTCCCATACCCTCCATCCACCACCACCAGCAGCCGAGCACCATCCACACACAGAGGACAGTGTGGCGAGGACGCAGCGGCCAGTGCGTGACAGCTGAGAGAGGGAGAGAGAGAGAGAGAGAGAGAGAGAGAGAGAGAGAGAGAGAGAGAGAGAGAGAGAGAGAGAGAGAGAGAGAGAGAGAGAGAGAGAGAGAGAGAGAGAGAGAGAGCCTCCCTGGCAAACAGTGTTTCAGTGTGATTTCACTGTGGAGGATTCACGCAGGGACCAGAAGGAACCAGGAGGAACCAGGAGGACCCAGGAGGACCCAGGAGGAACCAGGAGGACCCTCTCTCCTCTTCCCCCTGTTTCACACCTTCCTCTCCGCCTCCTCTGTCATCCTTGGTCGCGGACGATGGTTTTCTAATCTGCGCCCCCTGCTCCCACCTCAGCATCGGATTTTCACGCTTCGCCACCTCCTCCTCCTTGGCTGATTTTGGGTTGAACCAGGTGGGGGGCTGATTCCCTGCCAACGTGCGGGCCGGGCCGTGCCGTGCCGTACCGGGCTGTTCCAGCGAGCCTTGGTAATTGCTGAAGTTGGCACCCGACGATGAGCTTGTTGAGACCCGGGAGCGGGGCTCTCTCCGCGCCGGGGAGGAGGGGGCCCGGGTCCTGGCGGCTCCTGTGGTGGTGGGTCGCGGCGGTGGAGTTGGCGGTGGGCTCGGGGGACCCGTGGATGTCCGCGGAGGCATGCCCGTCCTCCTGCTCCTGCAGCAGCACCAGGATCTCCTGCGTGGATCCGGAGCGAGGCATCAACGCCTTCCCGGTCCTGCAGAGCGAGGCGGAGATGGAGAACATCACCGACATGTGAGTGTCTCCACGGGCATCACATCCACTCAGATGGAGATAGATGGTCCTCACATACAGTTTCATTAAGGTGGCACTTTACAAATAAAGGAACGTCATCCATCACCCTTCCTCCGGCCGGAGGATGTGGCACACACGGTGCGCAAGGACCCGCTCCTATTCCTCTTTACATTACATCTTCATCTAATGCATGCATTACATATAAATCCACACATTGATCTATTCTGCACAGCTGCACGGCTAATGTTCAGCCTAACATTACACAACAGCCATAATCACATGAGACACATCTCAACACCAAACTGCAAAGGACACTGAAATCACTTTATCATGACAAACGAGACAAAACGCAGTGTGTGTGTGTGTATCTGTGCGTGCATGGTGTGCGTGCACGTGTCTGTGTGGATGTGGATGGATCTCGCACTCACACTGTCCAAATATTAGCACAGACACTTCCCCAAGATGGCTTTGTATTAGTATATTCAAATGAAGCACAGAAGAGCAGAGAGGAATCGATAGAGAGGAGATTTTTCTAGTAGAGTTGTTTGGCTTGTAGTCTATCTGAAGACTGGACTGTCCTTTACTTGGCTGCTGTGTGAGGGAGATGATCAAAGATGACACAACAACTGTGCTTTGGAAATGTACAGCAGCCTATCACCCCTCACTAGCCCAGCCTTTTCACTCACATTTCAAATGTGGAAATGAATTGAAACAAGTGTTTCCTATATCTGTGAGCAATTAAACGGGGGGGATTAGAGCATTTAACAGCTGCAGCAGTCTGATTCTTGGCAAAGATAAACGGCCTTGTTGATAATGACTTTTGTCAGAGATAAACAGTCTTCATCCGTCGGCCTTGGATGAGCCTTGGAAGCAGTTTTTTTTTTTTAAATGAGCCATGCAGCCAGCAGTCTGGTGAGGAAGGAGCATCCATTCACTCAACTGCTCGTCTAATGTAAACAGACAAATTACTGAGGACAGGGGCACGTCTAATTCCAAACGACCTTGTCAAAAAAAGGGGTGAGATATGTTATAATCTCCTAGTTCTGTGTGTTAATTGGTTGGACATCCTGATTTAACAGGATCCGTCTGCATGACAGACTAAATCGCAAAGGATGATATTTCTTTTTCGGCTGATGACTTGGTGAGATTTGAATGGGTGTTGGCTGTTTGAAAGATACCGACACAGGGGAAACAGCCCAGGGAGTTGTTTTATGGAGCCTTAAGATCGACAAGAAAACATTTCACCTATTAAAACGTCAGAAAATGTGTTATTTATCGTTTTAAAGTACAGATTTATTGTACACAGGGGATCATGTATAAACTGATGGACGTTTGTGGGTGTAGTAAACTTAACTCTTCCCTGTTCGCTGAGACAAAACATGCAGAAAGAGGTAATCAAATCTAATGAAACATAAATGGATATAAAGTGTGAGCATGGTCTTGTGTTTGTAATTTTAAGTGGCTCATTATTGTCAGGCCTTTTCTAGCAGAAGTCAATTTTTTTCATACCAAGTTGTAAATGCTATTTTTCAAAGGATGGCTATGATTTGTCGGCGTTGAAGCTGCTGACATTCTGGGTCAGCTTCTTTAATTATTGAAAGGCACAGTATCACATTTTATTACTTTTTAAAAATATATACATATTTTTTCCAGGTATTATTTGACAGTGACAGCAGAGACCTGGCAGGAAATGAAGCAGGCAGATAGAGCCGAGCTGATGTGCAACAAAGGACGGATTTAAAATGGAGATGTTGCGATTACATGGTCTTTGGTGTGGTACAGCGTCTTAGACTCCGAGGCCAGCAGGACAGCCCCTGTTGGAAATAGCTCTCGTTGTTAGATGTCGTCTTTTTAACGCACACTTCTCAATCTATTGACTTCCATTGACTAGAATGTGATTATTGTGGTAAAAATTATATATTTGAGAGGACAAACACGTTGTATCAGATGGAATTTGAAGTGATTATCAGTGGCCCCTTAACGATCTTGGGGAATCAATGGATCTAATTAGACTAGTTTTTGTCACCACATGAGAAGTTGTATTTAATGATCCTGTGATTTACCCAAACACAAAGGTGGCTGCAGGACAAAGAGCTCTGCAGTGACTGTTACAGTATGTTCCTTCTGAAGCTTGTTCCCAGTTCACTCTTGAGGAATTGTTTAGTCCCAAAATGTTCAGATATCTGATTCCACATCTGAGAAGTACACGCATTGTATTTCAGAACCCGCTCACACAGTAATACTCATGCACAAGAGGGAGTGGCTGGACGCATATCTCCCGTTGGTCCTTAAACCCGACAGGTCAAGTGCCTTGCTGAGGTGAAGCTGCAGGAGAAGAGAAGAAGCCTGACAGCCTGCTCCTCCTGTGCCACAGATATCAGCCGCAGCCCTTCAGCAGTTCATTTTTTAATGCTGAATGCTAATTACATGGCCTAATTATGTCCCTTTGTCTTGTTGAAATGTTTCTGTTTGTGCTTGTCCTCGGGTTAACAAATGAGTCTTGTGACACACACACTTGTATCTCCTGACAGTTACATCGCCAACCAGAGCAGCTTCTCCTCCATCAACGACAAAGACCTGCACTACTACAAGAATCTCAGGAACCTGTGAGTCTCCACTGGCTTTTATTACAGAGGAAAACGCTGAATACACAGGAGGGGGTCGGCGGTTCGATCCCATGGCTCCTCCAGGCCGCATGTCAAATTGGCAGTTAATAACAATAGTAATAACAGTACTAACATATATGAGGCATATTGATTTACTCTTCTTTTACTAATCGCTCTCCCTCCTTACTTTTTACATGGTCTTTTTCTGCTACTTTAAAATCCCATTGTGTTTATCTCTGCAGCTTCTCTGTCTCATTTTATTTCTCAATTAAAAAAAAGAAAAAAGAACCGTCCGCAGCATTTTCTTCCAACGCAATAATCTGTTAAGTGGGCACCACCTAATTTCCCAGCCAATATCCCATTTTCTGGACAGATTAGCACAAAGCACGTTACACACTGCAAGTGTCTGCGCTTTTTAACTGCAGCTTGATCCAGTGTGGAGAAAACTCCAAATACAGGCAGGATGAGGACAACTGTCTTCCAAGAAACACTTAACACACAGTTACACTCTGCGTATTTTGTAAAACATGATACCAGTATTTCACAGTTTGAATAATTTTACAGTGATCGTTAGTTACGTGTCACCTTTTTAAACAGCGAAATGAAAATCCTTGCTCAGTCCAAGTCCTCTCAGACCTGATCAATCTGTCACAGAACATTGATTAAACTGACTTAAACTGAGGTGATCTCCCAGCCTCGCCTCTGAGCCCCTGGCCGAACTGTGCTGAGTGAGGTAGAGTATACAGTGACGATAAAGGCACCTGACTTATTCATGAAACGGTTCCCTATATGGAGACATTTGTGAAAAATATATCTACAAGATAACAGTGTAAATTGTTCTTGAGAAAAAAACTAATTTCAGTCCTCTGTTTTTGCTTTTGTAATTTAAATCAAATGGATCACACCTTCTAAAAAGAAGAGCCTCATAAAACATTTATAAGTTGTGAGTAATATTCATAAATAATCTGTTCATGTTTTATTAATGACATAATTTGGTTGCCAGGTATTGAAAAAAATCCCTTTTTTCTGTTATATCCTCCTCAAGGATGACTTATTAGAAAAAAATTGTTTTCTTCAGACGTCATGGAGCTGATCTGAATTTATGTCTTGCTGTTGTATTTTATTGCAAACTATCGTTTAGGAAGATGTTGATGAGACTGTTATACAAAAAATTTTCAGAACGGTGACCAACAGCAAGCTCACATATGTATCGAAGCTGGCTTTCCAAAACAACATCAAGTTGCAGTACCTGTAAGTAAAAACACATCCCATGCTTTCATAATATATAGAATACCCCGTGTTTTCTATTGATGTAACAGCTGTGCAGCCATTATTTATCTCTCTTCGGGAGTCATTTGTTTCAAATTATTAAAATGCACTTATCTTTTAAATCCTTTACCTGTTTTGAATTCATAAATGTATTGCATTACTCTTTGTGAATGAATAATTGGCTACACAACACATTAAGATCAATACAGATAGTGATAGAGAGTAAAATAATCAGAAATAAATGGCTGAGTCAAACTCAAACATAATTTAAGTTTGATGATTATTACACTGATATCATGCACCACTTTAAGGTTAATTGTCACTGGAGGAGAAAAACTTTTAATGAGAAAAAATACTTCAGGCTTTTCCGTGCGTGTAATAATTTACTGTCAGTTGTTGTAACACTAACCCAACTTTTTCTTTTGTATTTCAAATCCAATGTCCTTCCCTGATTTTCTGATTTTCTATTTTCAAGGAATCTGAAAGATAACAACCTGTCATCCCTGTCCTGGAGAATATTCAGAAACCTCAACATGTCTTATCTGTGAGTTCAGCCTTCACGGTCAATCTCTCTCTCTGTGTCTGTCCGTCTGTCCTTCCAGTTATTATCATGCCCTGCATAAAAACACAGAACGACACAGCATCTGTGGTGTGTCCTGGTTTCTGATGTGATGATTTGAAGCTTATAGTTGGGTTTGCTTCTGCCTGCACCCTTGGATTTTTAGATTCAGATTGAGGCAGCGGGATAGAGATAAACTGAAGTGACAGTGAACCACCAGGGCACAATGTGATTGGCTACGGCCACGATGAAGGAAACTATATCTATCCTTCACTCAGTCTAACGTCTCTGTCATGAAGCAATAACTGAGAGATTGAAATTAGTGGGGAAATACATTTTTTATAGTAATATCATTTTGGTTCATATGCCTTCTTGCTAAGACTGTGATGAGAAGATGAATGCCACTCTCATATCTCTCTGTTAATTATAAAGCCAAGAGACCATTGGCTTAGCTAAAAGCATGAAGACTGTGGACAGGGGGGAGCAGTTGCCCTGACTCCATCCAAAGGCAACGGAACAAGCTTACCACCACAAGACTTGTTAAATCTGTACCAAAACCAGAGTGTAAAAATGTCAAGTTGTTGTTTTAAGGGGTGTTATGTGCTGGACAGTGTCTTGTCCGAGGGCACTGACTCTCTCTCTCTCTCTCTCTCTCTCTCTCTCTCTCTCTCTCTCTCTCTCTCTCTCTCTCTCTCTCTCTCTCTCTCTCTCTCTCTCTCTCTCTCTCTCTCTCTCTCTCTCTCTCTCTCTCTCTCTCTCTCTCTCTCTCTCTCTCTCTCCCCCCCACTGGTTGCTTGGCAGCCTCGGGGTAACAACAACACTCCAGGATGTTAACCTTGACCAGCCAAGTAATAGTTATAGGCACAAAAAACAGCAGCATTAGTTCTGTACCCCGGGTTTTTGTTTGGATTCAAAATCGAGAGATAACATCTAAACTTGTGAGCTTCAGAAGTGCGGATTTTGATTTCGCTCGTCAGAGGCAGTTGGATGTTAAACCCCCTCCCCAGGTCTTTATGCTAAGCTGCTCGTGGCTGTAGCTTCATATTTAACAATCATGCATGACAGTGGTATCAGTCTTTTCATTCCACTAGTGGCAGGAAAGGAAATGAGCTTATTTTACATACTGTGTAGTGTTTTTATTGCATTTAAACATATTGTGCTGGCAGTTGCCACATAGTGACCATTACGATTTTACTCACCCTGCGAATCATTGTTCTTGACTTTGTGTGTGTGTGTGTTTGTGTGTGTGTGTGTGTGTGTGTGTGTGTGTGTGTGTGTGTGTGTGTGTGTGTGTGTGTGTGTGTGTGTGTGTGTGTGTGTAGGATCCTGTCGGGGAACCCTCTGCACTGTTCCTGTGAAAACATGTGGATCAAGCTGTGGCTGGGGGAGGAAGCAGACACTCAGGAGCTACGCTGCATTGAGGAAGGAGGAGCACGCAAGCTGCTGTCCAGACTGATGCTGCCTAACTGTGGTGAGGACACACACACACACACACACACAAACACACACACACACAAACACACACACACACACACTCACACACACACACACAAACACACACACACACACACACACACACACACACACACACACACACACACACACACACACACACACACAAACAAATGCACACGCACTGAAGCTGGAGAAGACATTTGAAGGTATAGCAGAGTGGAAAGCAATAAAGCACCGGGTGGAAAACTGTAATTTGTCTTCTAGAGAAACTGTTCCATTCACATTTGTCTGAGGGTTCATGTGTACCCTAGTTTGTGTGTGTGTGCGTGTGTGTGTGTGTGTGTGTGAGTGTGTTTATGCATAAATGTGTATGTATTTAGGTGCATGGATTATACTTTCACTGCAGGACAAGTGTTCTGCCAGTCCCTAGGGTGGTGTGGGGGATGATTGACTGTAGAAAGAAAGATTTGCTATTAAAACCTATGAGAACACATGTGCAGATATCATAGTTCATGCATTGAGAACAGCAAAGCAGTAACCACTAATATTAATTTCCACAGTGTGCATACTTTGCTTATTCTGCACAGCTCTGCTTAGCTTGTGTGTTGTAATTCCCAGAGGCTCAGTGCAATGCAAAAAGAACTGCAACATCTCACACATGAACAAAAAAACAAATGACCAAAGGAATTCATTATTTTTTTAATCTATGTGGGATGTTTTTCAATGAATAGATTAAAAAAAGTCAGAAAAGGTACCCCTGGAAAACACAAGACACCATTTAGCTGCCTGGCCTGGGGTTCGCTCCTCTTTCAGGCAGAGGGAGATGGAGGGAGGAGGAGGGAGGGAGAGGGAGGCGGAGGGAGGGGAGGGCGCTCTCTCTTACCTTGTCAAGGTAAAGCCCTGTGAGCCTTTCTTGTGCAAGCTTTCTAAATGCACTTTTAAGATTTGTGGAGTGTTTCCCCTTGAGAAATGTTCCACACATTTTATCACCTTCCACTACGAGACACTATCTAAGACATATTCATCATATTTTTCAAAGTAATCCCTAATGGGACGTGGGCGCCTTGTGCCAACTGTCATTGCTGCCATGATGCCAGCCGTGGTCGGACTGGCAACACATCATGGACCGTGCGGAGCTGCTGGTGTCCACGATGGTGCTGCCAGCCGGTGTAATACTGACACAGCTAAATAAAAATTGTACGATTTCATATCCACTCAAAATACTAGTATTACGTGGGAATTGATGAAGACCAAATCTGATCATTTTCTCTGTTTTAGGCAAACAACTAATACTGTTTCATTTACATAATAGTATAGTATCTATAGTTTTGGTTATTTCATTAACAATAATAACAGTAATGCACACAAGGCCCTGCTTTAATGGAGGGTTGAAAAATATAGTTTGATTTCTGCTGAGAATCATTGAAATGCCACAGACACTGAGGAGTCTGACGTTGTCTGTGTCCTGAAGGGATTTTACTCATATGATGCATAGATTAGCTGCTAGACAGAGGAGAGAGGGATGACATATTGAGTAGTGTGTGTGTGTGTGTGTGTGTGTGTGTGTGTGTGTGTGTGTGTGTGTGTGTGTGTGTGTGTGTGTGTGTGTGGCATGACAGGTTGTATCGCCTTATAGACTGGTCTCAGTCATCTGAGACGTTTGCTTGTACCTGCAGAAAAGGTCATTGTGTAGGACATTATAGAAGCAGAAAGACTATAACACGAAGAGGAAACGTGTGATTTAACACACATCAGACATCATGAGATCAGAGAGTCTATGCTGATTGGAGAAAATTCCCTGCATGTATCTCAGTAAAATGAAGTGTTATAAAGACCATCTGCACCATGTCGTATAACACCGGTGACCTGCTGCCACACAGCGGATTTCATTTCCTCTTTCCCTGAGTCATTGTTTATCAGTTGACAAGGAAATAATTGTTCCTTAATTTGCAGAAAGCTGAACCACTATACTAACCTGCAACAGATATAATGGCATAACTGTAAGAATGGAAGGCATTTTGTAAATATTTGATGCAGATAAATTGAGAATGGAAAAGCGTAAACGTGTAGCATCAGTCTAACCAGCGAGCTTGCTGCCGCTCCACTTCAGACTTCCACAGACCACAAACCTTTTATGCACTTGCTTAAGAGAGTCTTTATCAAGCCTGAATGCATAAATGTCAGCGGTTAATTGATGTTTTATTCTTACCTTCTTTACTGCATATTGCATCTCCTGCATACATTTTTAATGAATCTATCTATTTTGGACGCTCTGCTATTCATAAACAGGGTCAGATTACAGCTTGACCTGTCTGTGAAAGCCTGAGTCTGTGCTGCTGAACAATGTGTTCGAATCACAGCCTGGATTTTTCTTTTGGTTTCCTCGAACACAGATCTGACGAGATGGACAATCAGTTTTAATAAAGAGCTTGATCCAAGTAAACAAACAAAATTGGATTGATCCATCCGTTCTGCATATAAGTGCAGTCAAACCTAGTTTGTCCTTGTAAAGTGACATAAAACACCCACTTCATGTTTGATTTAAATTCATAAAAGACACAATAAAAGCAGTCAGAAAAGCTTTATGGGCCTTAATAGAAATGTAATCTAATTTCTGTCGCTAATAGGACAGAACATTTCTCTGCTGTTGACAGCCCAAATCATTTAGCCAGAAAATAGCTCTGGGCAGTTGGGACTCACAGGACACAAACAATAAGTTAGGCTGCAGGAAGCTAAGAATGTCATTGATAACTCCTATTGATCTGTCCCCTCTGCCTCCCCTCCACGGGGCCAGGTTATTTTTGGCATTAGCACAGTTACAGCAGGGTCCGCGGAGAGGTGGTCAGGGGACCCCCTGGCAGTGTGACATATGAGGAGGAGGACATGGTGGGGCAGGGGTGCCAAATAATGCCCTAGGGTTAACAAAGATACTTCAAAAGACCTCTCAGTCTGGCCAGGCTGCAGGCCTCTGTCGTTTCTCTCTCTCTCTCTGGCTGTGCCTCCTTTTTATTACTCATTTTCCATCTGTCTGTGTCTTTCACGTGTGCGACTGCTCCTCTGTCTGTATGGCTGAACATTTCTGAGTGACATATGAGGGAGGCACAAAGGAGCGGAAGTACCCAGCGATGCCCTCGGGCTGATACTGAGCTCCCGGGCCACCCACATATGTCTCTCTCTCTGTGGACTGTTTACTGCTGCAGCTCCAGTCAAAAAAAAAAAAAAAAAGGGGCTGGCACACATACGGTTCCCACTGCTGACAGATAGAAAACTCAACTTAAAAATGCTGCTCTGATGCCACTGCAGTTCCATGCCTGGGCAACATGAAGAAAAAAATCGTGAATCACTCAGCAGAAATGTAAGGGGACGGAACAGCTGCAGGTGTAGAAAAATAAATAAAAAACTCAGTTGTGAGAGGAGGATGAAAACAATAAAATACCTGATACAAACCCCTAAACACTCCACTTGGTTTAATCCCCTCTAATGACTCTCCCTTAATGTGTATGATTACTTGAGCTTTCAAAGTTCAGGAAGTCACTTGAAGCTTTTGTGGATAAAAGTAGCTGCTAAATGCTCCGAAAGGGATACATGTTAATCATTGAAAGCAGCTGTCCTGAGAGAAGGCGCTTCTCTCGTTCATGTGCTGTGGAGACGACAGCCGATGGATTACCAGGTCTCCCCTGGTCACAACACAGTACTGCAGCGCTCTGTCTTCATCTGTCTCCACCTCTTTTCGTCTGTTTCTCTGTCAGTTCATTTGTTGAAGGTCTGTCTATTAGGCTGCTCTGCCCTTTGTCATCCCTCCTTTTCTGTCTGTATATTCGTTAAGCTTTTACCTCCCTCCGCCTCTGATCTGGAAGCAGTACCAGTTGACATTAGGTGAGAGGCAGGGAACGCTTCAGATCATCAGTCCATCTCAGGGCCAACATACAGAGACAAACAACCCTTCGTACTCGCATTCACACCTTCAGGCATTGTAGAGTCTCCACTTAACCTTCTTCCAATCTGCATGATTTTGGACTGTGAGAGGAATGCGTATCTGGAGAAAACCCACGCAGACATGGGGAAAACATACAAATTCCACCATGAAAGGATGTGTCCGAAGCCGGGAATTCGAAACAAGAACCTGTGAGGCGGCAGTGCTGACCACTGCTCCATCATGCCTCCTCCAGTCCTAATCAATTAAAGTAAAATAAATAACAGGAGTGATTATGTTAAACTTAAAACCATAAAATCATTGGAGAGCATATTCCTCCCCCAAGGTCCAACCGTCCTCTTTATAAAATCACATTTAAATTCACTAGATCCATTTTCTATTTGGATCTGCTCCAAATGACACCCACTAATAAAAATAAATCCCCTAAACATGATTTTTTTTTCATCAACCTATCTAGAAAAAAAGTTTGCACTTCCAAATTGTATGAAAATTCTTATTTATTTATATTATTGTTATTTGTTTAGTAATTGACTATTGTTTAAAGACTGTACTGGCACTTCAGGGGCAAATCGGATTTTAGGCCATTGCCCCATGGCCCTGTCCCTGGATCCAGCCCTGCCTGACGTGGTGTTAATTTGAACCATAATAATAATAATCAGAAATTAAATAATCTATAATGGATTTCAAAGCTGCTCAGCGGTTCCCAACCCCATTTATCTTCCTCCCGTTTCATATTGTATTGACAGGCGTCACTGCGCTCAAACATTAGAACAATGCAGAGGAAACAAAATCCTTACTCTTGGTGGAAATGTATGATATAGACATAATATATTTGAACACCTCTCTTAACACCACAATGGCCTTGCCTATTGTTGCCTGTCATAGGAGCAAAAATGTCACCTCCAGCAGCGACACTGGAGCATGCTGTGGCTTATTGTGTCAAGGTTTCAATCCAGAGAGCAGTGGATGTTTTTTTCCTTCTTAGAAACGGGCTGTGAGCAGCTATTCAGCGCCCATCCGGGGTAATGCTCCTGGTGAATGGAGGCAATCTGGATTTATGGAGCGTCATGAACTGGTTTATGTTCTTATGACACGTAATCTTCACATATTCTTAGGTTTTATAAGGTAACGTTTACAGAGTTTAAATTTAGCCCAATGTTATAATGAATTATTATAACATTTTTGAAAATACAAATAAGCTGCTGATGGTGAGCCCCACAAAAACCAAACGAACAGACTGGGTAACCTGATAGCTGATCACATCACATGGGCTCAAGCGACATGAGCAGCAGGTGCCAGGTTTAATTTCCAGCAGAAGGAACCATTTACTATGCCTCACTCCTCTCTCATCAATTCCAGGGCCTCTTCTTCACTGTGTCTGTTCATATAAATGCTCAAATGTCAATAAACAACAACTTATAAACAAAAGAAAAATAAATAAATAATAAAATTAATTTACATTTATTGGCTGAAATGAGGTTAGACATTCAAATAAGGCAATTACCATAACTTTCAATTCCATCCCATATTTTTTGTATAGCGTCTAATCTCTATAAACAGATTCAACGTGTGAATATACACAGTCTGTAGGCGAGGGAGACTTCTGGTCAAACAGTATTGCTGCTTGTGTTTTGCAAAGAGAAATGTTCTTGTGTTCCTAGTTGTCCTGTAGAGACAGAGGCCATACAATACTGGAGAGAGAAACCCAAAAGTTCACACCATGAACAAGCACTTGGCGAGAAAACGGAAAGAAGTACCTGTTGTGATGACCCTACAGCGACTGCAGTCTAAATCTCAACTAAACTACCAAGTCTAAACTGAGAGACAAGTCAATTTAACTCCATCTCATATTTTGGTTGTACAAGTGCATCTTTTTCAATTATACCATGTTAAACAGTTCATACTACCTAACCAGGACTGACTGGAAAAATTAATGAAATGGGGGGGGACATACTTTTTGGATTTTATGAGTTAATAAATCACCTCCACCTCATCTTACTATGGAGCCACAAGGGAGCTGTAGAAAAAGCCAGCGTTGGCCTTTTAGTACAAATCTAGAGTGACACTTAAACCCAGGAGGCCCCGGGGCCAGGTTCTCTTTTTGAAGTGACTGCTTCGTGTTGGAAATTCAATCGATTGACTACAAAAGGGCACAAAAGGATCAGAAAAACACTTAAAAAGACGACAAAGGCAATCAAAGTAATGACAATGAGATGCACAGCAACTAAAAAATACCCTAAAAAGATGACAAAGAGCCCAAAAATAACTACAACAAGACACAAAATCCAGTAAAATGAGGAGTAACTACCCAGTATCCACAAATATTCATGAATCCCATCATCCATATCCTTCAGAGATACATACATAAAGAGAGCAAGAGAAGAAAAGAGAATAGACCAGTACCAGATCATGAAATTGATTCTGGAAATAGAAATTCAAGAGCAAACCATATAAGACAGTCACTGTTTTAGATGGATCAGTTTACCTGAGCTCAGTCTGTGTCATTATTTTCTCCATCGTATGATTTACCGTATTTGTTAAGGTATGAATGAATGAATGCTCATTTTTTCAGATCCATGAATTTTTCCCTGGTGAAAACGCAAATCTGGAGTAACTGAAAATCATTTCGTAGATGTGACCTTTTGCCTGGAAAAATTGTCAAAATTGAGTGAGAAATTCATTTTTAGTTTTGCTATTTAGTTACACGCTTTGGAGAAATTACTCAGACATTGTTCTGCTTTCTTCTGTCAGTTATAGTATAAGTGAAATCGTTATTTTTTTTCTTAAGTCAAACTTGATACGATGATAAGATGCGATCTTTACTGAGGATTCCCTTTTTTTTCAGGCTCTATTTTCCCCCCGACATTTTTGAACAGTTAATACAGTTGGATCCTCTGATTGTTATATTTGTATTTCAAATGAAGATAGACTTTTTCAGGTGGGGTAATTTTACCGGTTTATTTCAACCCACGTAGGCTTCAGAGGGTTTATATATATATGTGTGTGTGTGTGTGTGTGTGTGTGTGTGTGTGTGTGTGTGTGTGTGTGTGTGTGTGTGTGTGTGTGTGTGTATGTTTGTGTGTGTGTGGCTGTAGTGACAGAGGACAACTGATTTACTGAGAGTCTGTTAAGATATGTGGCTCTGATATGGCAGCTGGCCCGGCCATCGCTGAAATGACTGTTTTTTAGTGCGTCTTGCAGTGATTGAGAGGGTTGCCGTAGTGATAAGTGGGTTGCCCTGGTGATAAGCATTCTGCCTATTGACAGGACAGGAGAGGGTTCGATAAGAAATCTGTCCAGTTTTATCTGCAGTAGCTGTTGACACCTGTGTCTTTGCTGCTCCTGTTTTTTGTTCTCATTGCTCTCACCGCTATATCATTTTACTCTTTCCATCTGTTCTTTTTTTTTTTTTTTACGATCTGGCCTTCTTCATTTTATCATCTCTTCTCTTCTTCTCTGCTCTATTCTCTCATCATTTTTGTTCCCCTTCCCCGCTGGTCCTCTTCTCTTCTTCCTCCTTTCTTTACCGATGATGTTATTAGACAGGGGGACAAGGACGGCAAGACTCTGATTGAGTCTGATTGGTCATACTCAGGTCACCTCCTGGTCAGCATTGCATTGTGCACACACGCGCACATAGCACACACACACACACATACACACGCACACACACGCGCACACGCGCACACACACACACACACGCACGCACGCACGCACGCACGCACGCACGCACGCACGCACGCACGCACGCACGCACGCACGCACGCACACACACACACACACACACACACACACACACACACACACACACACACACACACACACACACACACACACAGTGTCTAGTGTCACCAGTGTCTTTGCTTTGACAGAGGCTTCAGACTCTGTCCAATCAATTTAGTACTTGCTCAGCTGAAGACATGCACTAGTAATCAGTGTAACCATCACTGTGTTTGAACTCTGCCTCTTTGTCTGACTGTTTGATTGGAGTGACTGTGCTTAAATGCAAGTGTGTTACTGTGTTACTGTGTGTTTGAGAGAGATTGAGTTTGAGGTCTCTCTTTGTGTGCATTTCTTTTCACTCGGTGGTAGTGTGTGTGTGTGTGTGTGTGTTCCTGCTCTTCCACTCTTATTGTCGAGGTTGTTACGTGCCTTGTGTTTTAACTGAAGGGACGAGAGTCGGCCATGAATCCTAAGTTTGCTTTCCTCCCCAACCCCCTCTCTCAATCCATCACTATATCCTTGTCTCTCTGTCTTCCTCATCCTCTTCCTCTTGGTCCCCACTCCCTGGTTGTATGTAGAGGTACCCATGGCAACTCTGAGCCCAGCCAAAGTGACAGTAATGGAGGGGGAGAACGTGCTGCTGTCCTGTACGACCTCCGGCGTGCCTTCACCTGAGCTGATATGGAACATGGCACTGGTCACCAATTATGTGGTAAGACTACACATGCACGTGCATGAAAATCCAGACTATGGTCCAGACCATGGTTCAAGTCTTTTTCTTTGTGACATTATTTACATTTAATCTGATTAGTTTTGGTTCCACATTGAACTAAAATTAGCTTATTAAATGATTATTTAATCAAGGGAAAAACTTGATAACTGATTAATTGTCTCTGTCCTTTTCGATTTAAGAGATTTGCCAGTTTCAACTTTTCAAATGATGATTTTTTAAAAGTTGAAGTTTTTATCATATACACTCAGTTTATTAGGTAAACCTGGCTAAAACCAATACAGCTCACACAACAGCACTTCAATAAATCCTGTATCCTGAAGGTTATAATGTTCAGGAGTTGTTGAAGGCGATGTTCAGGGCTGTACTTTGAGGTGCTGTTGAATTTGATTTCACTTCCAGGTGTTTCTACTGTCTCCTCATTTGTATAAATACAGTGGAACAACAGGAGTCTCTGTGAAATGCTTCTTGCTTCTATATATATATATGTTGTGTTTACACACTCAGATCGAGACATCGGGCCAGATTTCAGGGCTGCGACTGTCCAACCTGTCGTCGCTGGATCACAACAGCAAGATCAGCTGCACGGCTGAGAACATTGTCGGAGAGAAGGAGTCCTCTGTGCTGCTGGATATACTTTGTAGGTTCACCCCGTGGCACAGTGCCCTAGTTGTATGTAGATGAATGTGTCAAAGTGTGTCTCTGTGTAGTAAAACAGAGAGTTAAAAGCACGAGAAGACTGTTCTTCTCATGTTTTAATCTGAGGTTCTGCATGCTGTTTTTTTCCTCTGGATTTCTGCCTTGCTTTATCTTGTTTTATGTCTTTTGGGGTTTGTGCTGTAATCTCTCCATTCTCTCCACTTCCTTCAGTTCCTCCCAAAATCAATAAGCTGGGGGATGCAATCCCAGACCATCACTGGTGCATCCCCTTCAGTGTGGCAGGTACGAGACCAATAATCCTTTCATTGTACTTTGCTGTTGTTTTCCTGTGTCATCACAGTAATGACTACATACACAAAGAATACTGACTAATGAAATCCGAGTGTCTATTTAGTCTCATCTTTAAACTTTTCCAGGAAACCCAGAGCCGCAGTTTAAATGGTTTCTGGATGACAGGGCGGTGATGGAGGACAGCTACATAACGACCATGATCCATGACATCACAGACCGGGAGTACCATGGCTGCCTGCAGCTGGACAGCCCCACACACCTCTACAACGGGAAGTACAGGCTGTTGGTTACAAATAAATATGGGTCAGACGAGAGGGAGGTGGAGGCCCACTTCATGCACGAGCCCTGGGATGGTGAGGACTTTTCATATTGTTTTGATCCAGACCAGTTATATGTAGCACAAGATCTATTTCTTTTAAAATCAATATTTAACATTAACCAAAAGCACATAACTTGAAATCATTGATGACAGAAAATGTATTCGCAACTGTTTTTATTATCAGTTGATTCATTCTCAGGCTACATTCAAAGTATAAACTTCTCAGATGTGTGGATTTGCTTCTTCTTTTCTCGCACCTCATTGTTTATCCTCTGACTGTGACCCTGTCACTGTCGAACATTTCTATTCTGTAAATGTGAAGCGCTTTTATCTGTGTCTGAAGACTTTCACTTGCATCGGTTTTTAAAGCAGCATGATGTTATTTCACATCTTCAATATGATCACAGAATTTATATATTTCTAAGTTGTGCATGTGTTAATTATGAAAGGTTAACTGTTGGCATGAAAGCGTTATTCCATATGGAAATTATTGCAATTATTTTTTGTTATCAGATGGACTGCTTTTTTTATGAAAAGGAAGAAAGTCAGTTGTGCGCTGGTTAAAACCATTAATAGGAAAACATCAACAGTATCTGCACCTTGGAATAAAGTATCTATATCGTTACTGGACTTACTCTTGAACTGGTTATATTAGAAAATATATAAGTATATATAAGACATAACTGATCAAACTCACCATCAGCAGACTGAGAGGAAAAAGTGAAAGACTAATTTCTAATATTTCTTTAGAGCTTTAATCTACTGTGCAGGTACAATCTATGTGATATTTGACCAAGGGTAACATTTTTATCAGATTTGATCTTTCTCTCTCTCTTTCTTGTCATGATGTGTAGGGACTGAGAAGGACCCATTTTATTATGGTGCGTAAAATAACTTTTCATAACTAAATTTTTTAATCTAACATGTCAGATTTAGTGTCAGTGCTTTTTCGAGACACGTTTTTTATAATGTTTAACATCTCATCAGTCTGTTGTGTCTGTGTCATCAGTCTGTTTTTGTGAGGAGCATATCAAGAATTTACTGTTTGATTTTTTGGATATGTTTAAAACCAATTTTTTCTTGTGTCTTTCTCCAACACCTTCTCCTTCCTGCAGAAGTAACCACAGGTACTGGTCTTAACTGTGTCTTGTATTTACTCACTCCTAATCCCAAGCATCACTGTTTTGTTATACATCATTATATTGATATTGACTAAAGCCTGCCTTAGTTACTCTTGTAATGCCTGTCAAATGTTCATATACTTCCAGGGAACATAAACATTTTATCTCGATAACGTTGGCAGATTCACTAGCAGATTCTTAGTGATTATTGAAACAATGGGTCCATGATTGATGAGTCAGACGTAGAGAAAAGAGCCAACGGAGCTGGACAGAACGTCGAGAGTTAGTTTAAACTCTTGTGACATGTGGGCCAGTGTTATGTTGAAGTTTCTTTCCCGATCTGTGTCTTTCCCTGAACTTAGTATGTCAGGAGTGTTAACTTTGGAAGCTGATCTTCCAAAGATCAAAAGTCAAAGGTCAACGCAAATATTGTTGAAAATACACATTTTCCAAAAAAGCAGGGCTAGCGAGCTAATCTTAAGATTAGATTCGAAACAGAGAATGGTTATCCATTGTGTGATAAGTTGCAACATTAAGAGGTCATGAAGAAGTCTGAAAATTATATCATAGTTCAAAATGTCTCTTTATCCTATAGAACTATAGACACAACCTAAAGCTTAGAGACCATATGGTAGACTTGATGTCATCATGACATCACGGAAGTCAGAACAATCACATAGTATATAGATTTAACTATTTGTCATCGTGTGGTATGAATTCCATCTTGATGACGTTGTTACGAAATTACATTATTACAATATAAAACAATTCCCTAGATGAGATATATACATATATGAGTTATATGTGCAGGGAATGTATTGGAGCTGTTTTGCTCGAAATCAATACAATTTTTTCTTTTAGTATTTTTGGTTTTAGCATGTGTAAAATAATTTTCTTTTAATAAAACCACCATCCAAACCCTTTCACAAATGTTGAGTATTGGCCTGTGCACTTCACTTCGGTTTGCCTTGAATAGTGCAGCCTTGCTCTGCCTGGTTACAGTTACTAAGCTAAGATAGTACAATTGTGTGAAAATACCATAAAATACAAATACACGTTGAACTTACTTCACCGGCTGAGCAAGCTATTCAATATTACCAAAAGCAGATGACCAATGAATTATATATTATGCATATATTACACGGGTAGACAACTGACCTTCACTTGATCACACATCACTCCTTCAGTGGCTCTTCTCCTCTAATCTGCCCTCTCTCTCTCTTTCTCTCTCTCTCCCACACCTGCATAGAAGAGCCCCCTGTAGATCCACCTGAGGACAGAGTCGCTGTAAGTCCCGTCTCACCAGTGATTGCCTCTGTCAGTTGTTGACTTTGTCTGTCTGAAGTTACTGAATGAACACAACATAAAGATGCAGCAGTTGGCTACTTTAGAAAATCTGCCTCTCTTGGACAGAGATGCAAATACAGCTTGTGGCTTAGTATAGCTTATAGTTTCTGGTGTGTGGATTTTGGCTTTGGGAATTTTCTGTAGGTTTCTAACTCCACTTCTTCATGGTGCAGGTGTACGTGGTGGTGGGCATCGCTGCTGTAGCCTTCACTGGTTTCCTCCTCATGCTGGTTATTCTCAAGTTCGGAGGAAACTCCAAGTTTGGCATCAAAGGTAAGAATCCAGATTTTAATCTTAGTGGCCTTCGCCTTGTGAAGGAGGATGAGAACTTCAGGACCAATGCTGAATGGTTGCCATTGATGTTTGGATGTTCGGATGTGTAGATCAAAGTCTCACATGGAAATGGATAGCTTCATGGATACAATTGAAACACAATCAAAAGATTGGGCCCCTAACAACAAAATCAGAAACTGGAACTTGATATCACACCAGAACAGACACAAGTTTAAACACACTAAATAAACTTTATTGATTTTTTAAATGCTGATAAACTATAAAGCTGCTCACTTATAACTTGAGCTACACTTATGTAACATGATGCAGATTTTTAATCTACTATTTTACATTTTTGATGACTTATTCTGATACATGTAGTATTTATACATAAATACTACAAATTGCACCTTTAACTTCATTATGTAAAATACATGTTCAATTCCTTGACAAACATTTGCTGTGTTTTTTTTCTAACTGTTGCTGGAGTGACCTTCACTTTTAGCCTTGAGCATACAGTATATATTAACATTGTCCTCATAATGGTTATTTAATATCAGCAGTTGATCATCTTGAGGCTAAAATCTGAGTCCAGCTTTGTGTGTGATGTTCAGATTATTCCAGGAATTGATTGGGTTATTCAGAGTTGCATGCCACGCTGATCTCGTTTCACACACAGACCGCCACGTATCCATGAATCCATCCAGCTCAGGTGGAGACAGCTGCTGTGTGACGGAGTTTAATTTGGTCTCAGAACTGCTGGTGAATAACACGCATGTCGACTTAACCGAGCTGCTCTCGTCTTCTACATGTTGACGTGTAACTACTGTGGTCGTCATTGCTGAATTGACCCCTCCACCCCACCCCCACCCAACACACACACACACACACACACACACACACACACACACACACACACACACACACACACACACACACACACACACACACACACAGTGTCTAGTGTCACCAGTGTCTTTGCACACACCATTTATCTTGTTTGCCCCACTTTTCAAAAAATGACTTCTGCCATAGCTACAGTGTAACTAATCGTATTTAGTCTTTCAATTGATTTAACTGGCTCACTAGAACAGATTTGTGTTTTGCTTGTTTTGACATGTGGCTGATAATTTCTCATTCTTTGTGAACTAACGATAACCCTTCTGACCGACACTCCCATATCCACCCACTGCTCCAATTTCTAGAAACATAAAGTACATAGCCATGTTCATGCAGTTTTTTGGGGGTAAATTTAGATGTATTAAATGTGCAGCCAAATAACTGTGAGCTGACAGACTTTTGTATAATTTCAACTGGCTCATTTTTCATGTTGAAAAAAAAAATTCTGTGTGAAAATTCATATGATGGGTGTTTGAGCTATTTTCCATTCAGTTCACTTTTGTTTGGTTGACAGGGAATAATTGTGCATTCTCGATAAGTAATAAGTTACTCAAAATTCAACCTTCTGGGGAAGTCATTTCGTGCCGTTTAAAGATACAGTTGTTTCAGGAATAAATAACTTCTCTTGGCACCGTTTGAGAAATTAGCATTTGATGCAGTGAATGTCCACATTTGATATTCAAATGACCAAAGAAAAAAGTGAATGCAAATGTCGACACAAACCCAATAAATGTGTGTTTGCAAGAGTGTGTGTATATTTATGTGTGTGACACAAGGTCTCATCACTCAGGTGCAGTGTTTTGGCAGTGATTGATTTATGGCCCCTCAGAGACGACGAGTGAAAGACAGATGCAGCAGCTAGTATATGCATTTTGTGGAAATGTGTAGTCGACTTGTACTTCTATCTTTGTGAGGACCAAATTTGAGCATCATGGAGTGAGGACATTTTGGCTGTTCCTCACTTTGGGCTGTTTGAGGGTCAAGACTTGCCTTTAGGGTTCAGGTTAGAAATAGGTTTAGGTTAGGGTGAGGTATTTAAGCAATTGCACAACCTTCTAACTTGTGATAAGGAATCATACCGTCATTGTGAGTTCCCAATACACGACTGACTGGAGATGGGGGATCAACAGGAGAAAACCCTAACTGGTGCCCAAACTGCGTTTAATGATGAAACCACGCCAGAAGAGACACATTGAATCTGCTTTTTTTATCTGACAGAATGAGCTGGAAGAGGTGAAACGCTCCAGTTGACATCATACTTATTAAGAATAGAGAGCGGCTCAGACTGGACTTTTTTGTTCGAACCCGTCCAAGCCCGAGAGAAAACTAATTGAGCCTGACCTGAGCCTGAAGCTGCACTGACCTTGTGTGACCCTTTACCTCACCCACATGTTTATTGCTTGATTTCCGCTAAAACAGACATGTGCAATATAGAGAATCAAGGGCACCTCACCACTACATGTACCTTCACCCTATCCAAGTAAATGCATTATGTCCTTACTAAAGTAGGCGAACAAGAATGCCTGTGTGTCTTCTTTCTCTATTGGAGGTGAGTGAGGTTGCTCTAAAGAAAATGATTTATGTATATTCAGTATATATGTATGTTTCCTTGTCTCCCCACTCTTGCACATGTATGCACTTGTGTAGGATGTTAAGTCATACTACTGTTTTGCCCTCCTGATCGCCCCCCCGCTGAGTCTTCCTCCTCCACTCTTTCCACTGACAACTTCTCTCCCCATGCTTCGCATACCGTACATCCAGATGTATGTGCCCTGCAGCGTGTTGACACTGGGGCGAGTGTGTTGAGAGATACTGAGACCCAGTCAGAACGGAAGAGTCAGAGGAAAAGTTGGAGGGCTGCGAGTTAGCCAGAGCGGCAACAGTTATAAAACTCACTGTTTGCCCCTTACGTCTGCATATATGACACCGGACCAATGACCAAAGTCCAGAGAATATAATCGCAGATGGCAGCACGCTATCAGTGCTAATCTAAACCAAGCAGCACTTTGTCATGACAACACTTGTTTTCTCAATCATAAACATCCCTAAAGACACACACACACACACACACACATACACACGATCACAGGAAGTGCTGATGGTGAGGATAGACTTGGGTGCAGAAAGTGTGAAGAGAGCGCGTCAGGCCTTCTGCCATATTGGTCAGGTGTGCATTAGAGAGTCAGCCGGATACAGATGCTGCAATTCAACTCTGTCTGAAAATTGAGTCAAAAGATGTAGCTGATGCTTTAAAATTATTTATACTGACCCCCCCCTCATCAATAACATATGGGTACAGGTTCCCTCTACCACCACTATCTCCTCACTGATTCTTGTCACACAAATATAGGATTGTATGTTAGATAGCCACATTTTAGTTTTTGGCACACCAAATGGCAAGGCAGGAAACAGTGGGAAGCAAAACTAAAATGCAAAGAATATGCAGGGATGTGAACCAACAAACTGATAATGGAGAGTGGGGAGCTCAGAGACTGTAAACACAAAGGTGGGGGAGCAATATGACATAGGTGCAGCCAATCACAAAGGAGGGAAACTATATGCAAAGACAGGTAGTAAAGTAAGAGATGTTTCAAAGTAAAACAGGAAACAAGCAAATCAAAAAAGCCACCTATATAAAACCACAGTCCAAACACGAGGAGAAGTCCACACATGACTGGATCCGCCCCCTGGGTTCTTCCCTGATCCATACCACATCTGTTCACCAGGTTTTGGGGAAATCCATGCATTTGTTTTTGTATAATTTTGCTCACAAATTTACCATCAAGCAAACAGACCGGGGTGGAAACATAACCTCCTTGGCATCAGTGGAAATAATTTCGCAAGAGAAATCAAATCATGAATTACCTGCGCACATACACGTCTCGTCTGTCACACACAAGCTAAAGCGCCCAAATGTTTTCAGCTGCATAAATGGAAAATGAAAAATGATTCGGAGAGACTGAGAAAGCGAGAAAGAATGAGAGCACGGAAGCTGAAATAGGTCTGTTCGAAAGCCTAACAGGTTCCACAAAATTACACATAACGACCTTCCACAAAGTGACTGCAGACTCCTGAGAGGGAAAACACGTCTGACAAATGCAGTGCGGTGAGGGGAGGACGCAGCAGCATCTGTATGTGTTTGTGACCGCAAAGCACCTGTAAGAAAGGGGAGGCGCCAATATAAAGCTCAGAGCGAGAAGGACGTGTCAAGACAGGATTAAGAAAAGAGGGATTGAAGGTGAAACAGTAAATGTGAAGAGGGGAGGGAGGGAGGGAGGGAGGGAGGGAAAGAGAGAGAGAGAGAGAGAGAGAGAGAGAGAGAGAGAGAGAGAGAGAGAGAGAGAGAGAGAGTGCAAAAATTGACAATTTGCAATAAATGAGAGAGGGAGAGAGAGACAGCAACTTCATGTGTGAGTGTGTGTGTGTGTGTGAGAGAGAGGGAGAGACAGACAGAGAGAGAGGCAGATTTGAGAGAAAGCTGAAGTTAAAAAGCGAGATAGAGGAAGAGGAAAAGAAAAAGTGAGACGAAGCGTCCTCTCTTGTCTTCTTATCAATGATTCATCGTTAGCGCAGGTATCAGTTTTCTCCTTGTTTGGTGGGGTTGCAGCTCCTCTCTCTCTCTCTCTCTCTCTCTCTCTCTCTCTCTCTCTCTCTCTCTCTCTCTCTCTCTCTCTCTCTCGCTCACGTGCACACACAGCTCCTGGCTGCTGATCGATCGATACGACACCCTCAAGGTCAGCAGAGCTCCACTCCGAGGCTCTACTGAGCATGCTCATAATTTCTTCTTCTTCAGCTCCGACCTTAGAGCCATGACGCTCACATGCTCACACATCTTCTTTCAGCTCGCACTAAGCGTGTGTTTGACTTTAGTTTCAAGCCTCAACAATAACACACAACAAATACCAAATACCCGCCGCGTCTTTTCAGCCAATCGTAAACAAGACGGACATCTACAAGGTCAGCTGGGTGGGATGTTTGAATGAGGTCTACCACATTAAAGCTGCCGTGCGTTTTACTCTGACATTTCTTTTACAACTGTAACAAGTGGATTGCAGGTCAGTGGCTAAACAGCCTTAAGTCCTTACTACTCTGAGTCACTTTAGCGCTGCATCGGGACTAAAGACACCTGAACTACCATGGTGGTTTATGCAAAATCATTATGGACCTGAGGAGCTGGGTGCAAAGATGATGGACAGCTCAGTGTAGCAGCTTGTGCAGCTACACTGAAGAATAGTTACAGTAGCTTATTTGTACTTGTCCCCTTTTTTCTATGAAGCAATCATACAATCTGTGTCCTTAATACATTAATAGATTTAAGTTAACGGCTTATTTAATAATTACATATTTAAAATTTAATTATGAACCATACTGTGCCTTATGTTCACTAAATGCTCGATTAGGCTCTAGTCCCATGTGACCCTGGGGCATAGATGGATGGATAGATGGAAAGAAAAGAAAAGAAAGTGTCCTGCTGCTGTTTATTATTCCATTTTGTGTTCTGACACATACGGAAGAGTTTTGTTTGTTTGCTGGTTTCAACGTTCAGCGCTGCAGGGAGAAATGTCTAAACGCCGTTGGCAGATCCTGAGGGCAGTGATTGTTTGAAGTGCTCAGAAAATGGAAACGGCTCTTTTCCAAAGTGAAATGTTGCCTGAAGATCTTGTCTGTGCACTTTGGGCGACTGCAGCTTTTCTTTACAAAAAACATTTATAAGTGAAGATAAGTTTTTACTTCTTCTTACATTGACCTCTGGTGTGTGTACAACCCTGGAACTGGACAGATGTTAGAAATTCAGGTGTGGATTTAAAAAGATGTTTGATAGCTTGCAAAAAGGCTCAAGATCTTCATTTTCCGAAGGCCAGAAAATATCACATCTCTAATGTCAAGTTCTAGACTTGCAGAGACCAGTCCTCTACCTGATTGGCGGACCAGCCACTTACAATGTTTAGATTACAATATGCGATTTATAGTGTAAACCCTCTGGGATTATGATGAAACCTTTTGCATTAATGCTGTACCAGTACATTATGTACCAATCCTTGTATGTAGTTATTGGGAAATAAGTGGGGTAACAATTCGGGATGTCACAAAGAAGTTATATACCATTTACATCAGAATTAGCAGGTATTTCCAGGTTTATTTACAAGGGTAAACCCGTTAAAAAAGGAGATTCCCTATGCTTCTCAGTTTTAAGCAGATAAATGATGTTCTATGTCCTGTAAGCACCAGAAACTGAGAAACTACCTGACCTCTCCGTCACATTGTTTTATTTTACACGATAAAACAAAAATAAATTGCAGGTTCATGTTTCAATGCCTTTCATGACAGTTCGCCAAAAGAAGGTGCAGAGTCAGCATCTAGACAGCCAAAATAAAGAAGAGGAAGTTATTACATTCACCAAGGAGTCATGTGTCTCTATCACTACTGATCGGAGCCAGAACCTTGTCTACCGCAGAATCATCTGACCCCGGTGTGAACGCCAATTGTGTCCAATCCCATTACAGACAAAAAACAGATGTTAGTTGTTGTATTTTGACCAGTGGAAAAGGAGGCTTTATACTGATGTTATTTTAATTTACCTACTTTCTATCTACTCTATTATTAAAGGATATGAGGTTCTGATCTTCAATGTGAATGTTTTCAGGGAGGACGGAGTGATCACTTCTTATTCACCAGCATGTGGTGTGACTTTATGTCAAAATTACCATATTACCAACAAACAGGTAAACTACATTGTTCCTTTTTAATTTTAGGGTACACCAGGTTGTCATGGCTACCAGCGGTCTCTAAAGACTTATGGTCTTGCTGCTTTCTGCCTGTCATTGATGCACAGACATCATCTGCACTGGATGTGCCTGAATTTTGAATGTTGAATGTGCACTGTACTTGTACAGCATTGGAACAAAAGATTGCACCATAGATTCAAAGCAATTACGCCATACATTATGGGCTGTAATTTAAAGTGTCTCCCAATTTACTTGAGGCAACCAAACTGGGAAAATGTGCCAGCTGTTTCGCACATATTGCACTTCTGCAGAAATTGCGTCTAACTAAACTGATTATAGAACCTACACAAAAATAGTCGATAACAACATTTGACGATCATCTATATTGCTCCCCATGATTTTAGGAGGATATGAAAGCACCCATGTGTGGAATCAGACAACCCAAAGCCTTGATGGTCTATTTTGAAAATGTCAAGTGTTTGTGGACAGAGAACTGTTGGTGAATTGGCAGTGAACATCAGTTGGTCTCTGTCAGGGAGTTTATTGTGCGGCTGCACATAATTTCCTGTCTTGTATTGGTCAGTCTGACCTTTGCTAACAGTCAGAGCGGAAAAAATGAGATTGTTGAGACTGGGAGTGCAGTTTGGGAACAGGGCATTATGCATATGTACAGTTTGTGTGGGGCTCAGCTGAAATAATCACAGTGCAGCTGAGGATTAAGAATACATTTCCGTTTTGAAATATGAGTTTTGTAAATCTGATTATCCTCCACTTCAGACAGAAAGCACTTTACGATATTCAGTGTGACCCTTTTGTTTTTCCTGCTGATGGCCCATCTGCATATCAAGGAACAAAAATTGACTTTAAATGCATACAAGGAAAGCTGGGGGTCATAAACTCTCACACAGCACATGCACTCTTTACATACTGAACCATTTATTTAGGACACTGAAGACACCACAGTCTGGGATTGGAGGTTTTCTGGCGGCAGCTGTAATTTTATTAATGGAAATAATTTGTTTATGTTATTTTCAGATCAAACTCTGCCCCTTAGCACAGATCAAGCTAGAAAGAGTGGTTTGGCGGTCATGTAATAACTGGATAAACATCTCCATATGCTATAAAATAAGGGCTTTGATTGTTGGAAAGTATTTTATTAAAAAAACATTAGCAGGGCCATTTCTCAGTTGTATCCAGGTATTTTATTAGCAGCACTGCAAAGGTAATATCATCTTTGCCATTGTTTCTATTAAAAACACTTGAACTTATTGATCTGCCAGACCAAGACAATGATGTCATCAGTAACAGCAGAAAACAGTAGAGAATAGGGGAACAACTTTGTAACTCAGTTTTCTCAGAAACACAAAGATGTCTTTGCATTTAGCAGTGTAATTGTGTCGAATAAATAAAGGTGCAGTGTGTATATGTGGATTTAGAGGTGAAGCCTATTGAAATACAACTCTATCGATGTAAGTAAAAATGCCACGGCTTGTTCTATCCATTCTGGGCTAATGTTGAAACATGGAGATGTAATATGGTGGAAAGAGGACCTGCTCCTGAAGTAGATATAAATAGCTCATTCTAATGTAATATAATCTTTATCTATAAAATCTATAATATGAATATTAAACTAAAGAACTAAAGATTTCCATGAGACCTTTATGTGAGTGACAGTGTACATTTTTTCATGATGACCTGTAGATGAAGCGATTTAACGGTAATTTAAGTAATTGGCATATTGTTATAAGATAGATGAGTAAAATAAGATAATAAGATAGAACTTAGAGATAGATCTATAAATTAAAATGATGTAAAGTCTGATTACTCAAATGATCAAATATCCAAAAGCAGTGTTGCAAGAATTACTCTGTAAAAGTCATAGTACTGCAATACCAAATTATTTAGAACTACGCAGTCTTACCGATTCACCAAATTATATCCGTGCAGCTACATAAAAAAAATACATCATATAATTACATTATAATATTTGAGACATTAACACCTTAATAGTTCATCACTATTCACTGTAATATTGCCATTTAAATTGGGGCCGATATATATAATTACAAATGGAAAGATTTTCATACTGTGTGATACTGCATCTGAATCTGCATATACAAACTAGAGCTTTAGCGTTGACACTTATAGCAGTCAGAGTAAAGCCCCTTACATTACTTTCCCACCAGTGTCTCATTGTTGCTGCCTTCAGTCCGATTCCTAGTACTGTTGTAAGTTAAGAAAAGGAAACGTTAATTTGTTGTTCTTTCTGGTAACGTAAATTGTACCTCTTTGCGTGAAGAGGTTATCAAGTCACTGCTGAAGTCAAAAGGCTGAAGTGTAGTTACAAGTCATCAGTCTCGAGGTTAAGACGTCTTTGTCTATTCAGGCAACTTGAATCAAAAGTCTTCAGCTAAAAGTCGTCAGATGAGTGAGCGTTGTCGTGCGAGACCGTTTGTGTGTGTCAACATTTACTCCGTGTTGTCTGTAGTGTGCGTCGTGCCAGCCGAATGTTTTTCCTCGTACAGTCTGATTATGTGCGTTGTTCAAGTCCTCCGTGGTCCCTCAGTAAATGTCAGGGCTTTCAGAGACTGTGTACATGTTGCATCAATGTGGCGTTTTCTTGGCAGCACAGTGGATGTGGGTCTATGTTAATGAGGCTTACAGCTATCGATCAGCAGCTAGTCCTGCTGCATTCAGGCAGATACCCGAGACACACACACACACACACACTCAGAGATACACAAGTGAAGTTTTCCGAAATATGTATGAGAGTTGGTTAAGATGTCAATATGATTTACGGTGTCTGGCTGCTTTTGTGTTGTATTTCTGTGCATGTGTGCAGCCTTTACTACACAGCAGAGAGAGAGGGAGAAAGGGAGGGAGGGGGTGGGGGGGTGGAGAGTGAGCGATTGGAACAGCACTACAACAGATAGAGGCTTATTGATGGATTAATTGATTGTTGGCCTGTCCAGACTGTGCCAGGATGCCTCAGTCTTCTTGGCCCTGTCTTCCCATCACTGCCTAATGCTAAGGTCAGCAGCTCGGTTCTGCAGCGTGTGTGTGTGTGTGTGTGTGTTTGTGTGTGTAGGGGAGATGGGGAATAGTAGGGGGGATGAGTGACAGGGTAAAAGGAGGAGTGCGATAGATGGAGAGGGAATAAAATACAAAGAATCAATGCTAGGGAGGAGAGAGAAGAAGAAAGTAAGCTCCCAGTTTTGACTTGTGTCTGTGTGACAGGCAAAACGTCACTCACGGTTGTTTTTTTGTGTTGCCTCATGTTCGTACCTGTTATGGCTCACAGTCTTAATTTGCAGAACAGCCTCGTACTCAGACTCTTTGCATTGTTACCTAGAAGCTTCAGAGTCTGTGTGCTGTTTCCTGACGGCTGTTTTTATGTTTCTGGAGGTTTCACTTGATGGTCCAGAGCCAACTACGATTTTGCTGAGCGGTTTGTCTTAAGCCGACTCAACCACTCAGCCAAACAAGCAGCAGGGAACAAAACAACCAACACATTTCCTGAAAACCTGCTGAGTAAACCAACAGATGTGCAGTCAAAATGAACTAATCATTTCTGTTTCCTCTAGCTACCTAGCCTGACGTTGTCATACTCATTATTCTAGTCAGAATATGAGTCTGAGACCGCTCCATTGGGCTGTGATTATGGGGCGTGTTTCAACAGAACCAGGAAACAAAATGCCTCTTCGCTCAATTGGATAGACCTACAACCAATCAGAGCAACGTAGTATGTGACGTATGTCAAGCGACGCATAGTTGTTGTCAGTTGTCTGTTTCACGAGTTTATTAACTCTCTAAATAAATCAATGGAACTGCTGCTAATGCCGCTCGTATATCCACCGGAGGCAAAGCCCCCAGGAAGCAGCTGAAGACCAGGGCTGCTCGTGAGATCCCCGGCCGCCGGCGGCGTGAAGAAGCCCGCTACGGATCTCTCTCAGAGCCTCGCGACCGGCCGGGGACCGCGTCCGGCCCGGGACCGCGACCGGCCCGGGACCGCGACCGGCCCGGGACCGAGGCTCTGAGAGAGATCCGTCCCTACCAGAAATCCACGGAGCTGCTGATCCGCACGCTGCGCTGTAGAGCTCTGCTGTCATGGCTCTGCAGGAGCCAGCGAAGAGGAGAAACGGCAGCTAATCGTTTTACACTTCCTTGTTGCTCCAACATTAACTACAACAGCGTCCCAACTTGTGTCTTTTTTGTCTCATATGTGCTGAGGAGCGTAGCTCTCTTTTTATTTATATGACTGCTTGTGTGGTTGCAGCATCGGGGCCAGCTGATAAATTAAACTTTTTATGAATCCCGTAGGAGGACGGCAAAAACATCTGTTCGATCTACAAATGCCTTGATCACGTTCCTCTGTTCCTCTTTCAAAATGAATGCGCTGTCGATGTCTGCTGGAACAGACTCGATGGCAGCATCTACACATCTCAGCTCTGCAGGCAGCGCTTTCTGGTGACGTGGTTGATTACGTCACTCTAGATCCTCTGTCAATCACCGTATAAAGCCCGCCCTGACCATTTGATTGGTCCGATCAGCTCCTGATCGGCCATAGTTTCTCCCCAACGGAGCGACTCCAGACCGAACTTCCCGAGCAACAAATGTTGTGGGCGGGGCTAAGTTCGTCTGGCACCCAGGCTACTAGCTACCAGTACTGAGCCTATGAATGCAGGTCACGTGGAAAATGATCCAAAGACTCGTACCCGAAAGTACGAATCGGGAAATGAACGAATCACTTCTGTTTCTTTGACTGAGCCTATGCAACAGTCCAGATGCGCAGCCACGAGAAAATGAATGAATCTCTCTTTGAGAGGACTCGTTACTCCCGAGTCCTTGTAAGGATTCGTTCAAAATGAACGAATCGTTCACAAACGACACATCACTACTGCTTACTGCTTCTACCTTTGCGTGTTATATGGTGTTTGTGGACTGACAATGTAATAGCATTCACACTTGTGTTTAATGTTACCACAATGAGTCCCAGAACCAGTTACCCTGCTCGTGTCCCAGTTCCCCTAGTCGTGTCCCTTTTTGTCTAATTGATCACAATCCCACCACAATGCGTCTATGGTGCATTTACCCCTGAAGCCTCTGGACAAACACGATCGGATTACAATCCAAGAGTCTGAGTGAGGATTACTGCGAGGTCATTGTTTCTGACATTGGAGATCAGGCACAACCAAGCAAATTCACAAATAAATGTATGTGCAAATTAGAAATTTAGTAATGCTGATGTAGTATATAATATAATAAATATATAGTGAGGTCCAAGTTATGTCTTTTTGTATCTTTTTTATTAATAAAGGATTAAAATAAGACATAAGTTGATAACATAACATAAGTGGAAGAAGAGGATAATATTTGGGCAGTGTGAGGGAACAAAGTGAGAAAATGTGTGTGTGTGTTTGTCTGTGTGTGTGTGTATGTGTAATTTGGAAGTGGCGAGGGACGACAATGGGAGGATGATTATGTGTGAAAAACAGGGTAAATCTGGGTTTTGTGAAAATTGGAGAGAAAGATCAACAAATGAATGCAACAGACTGAAAGAAAATGTGACAAGAAGAAAGAAAGCCTTCAGTTTGTGTGGGTCTGTGAGTCTGACAGAGACGGAGCGTACGAAACAGAAGACGACAGCCGACAGTCCTGATTGTTTTTCTTCATGCACAGACACACGCTCATGTGTCTTTTGCGGAACCACTGAACGCTTCCCATGGGACAGGACACACTGTTCAGCAGCAGAGAACAGCCAGTTGGATTTATTACTGTTTCTTAACATCCAGTTCAGGGTGCGGTGCCAAGACCAGAGATTCTGCTGAGCTGTCCAGGGTTTTTCTTCGCTGACCTAAGACAACACAGAAAATATTCACAACCCAGCAAGACTCAGCCTGAAGCTGACGTGCCGAGAAAAACAAATGTATGTCCTGAGAAAACGCTGATTAGACACACAGAAGGTTTACAGACGGAAGTCAAAGAGCGTGTTTGTGTAGAGCTGAAATGTAAAAATTAGTAATCTTCATCACTCATTCTTTCACACAAATGTTTTTTTCAGAATCCCCTTTTGAAATCAGCCTAAGCGGTTACAGATATGTGATTTTCTTATTTTTACAATTTCGAATAAATTCATTTGTCCATTTCTTTTCTTTATAACCTAATGATCAATCCAAGAGACGTAGGTAGTTCACATATTTGAAAAACCAGAAAAAGTACCTTAATTATAAACAAAAAATTGTAAACTCACTTTGAAGGCCCTTTCGTTTCAAATTTTTAAAGCAGATTACTATTGTATTATTCTTTTTTTTAATAAATAAATAATAATGGCTTTATTAAAACGCAATCTTCCGATGCTGTGAGCAACACTGAGCAACAGGCGTCACTTCTGTGTCAACTACTTATAGTTTTGACAAATGGTCTGTGGTTGTGTGTGTGTGTGTTTGTGTGTGAGTGTGTGTGTGTGTGCGCGCACTTGTCAGAAGGTCTGTAGCGTGACATGGTTGACTTCCGTAGCCCATTGCATGCTGTTGCCATAGCAACCCGCGTCATTGCCAACCTGCGCTGCTCCAAAACTAAAACCAAATCATTATCACTAGCTGAGTCTGTGAGAGGAGTGAATCACCACCTTCAGACACACACATAGACACAAACACACACACAATACGACACCTGGGACCAACTTAAGTCAGCAGTCGAGACTTGAGACGGGAGCAGACAAAAGACGTAAAATCCTAAAGTTGTGTTCATTTCTGCAGCTTGCTGCCCCAAGCTGAGAGATTGTTTGCCCCATTTACTGGCTTTGTTCATGAAGTGAGTCATGGAATGAAAAAGATTGTTCACTCCTCCTACGTGGACTCACAATGATTGGCAGCCAGTCGTGACGTTCGTACGGATTTATGTGGATGAGATTTTAATTTAAAATCAGGTGGGGTTTGCTGCTAGAAGATACTGAGCAGCGTAAACCTTTCACTTCTGATGCCAAGATGTGTTTGTCTTATCAAACATAATAAAAGCAAGTTTAACCACAGCCTTTAAAAAGGTGCTGTCTCCAAAAAGGTGTGTTGAGGAAAAAGATGTGTGAATGCTGGGACCAATACTGTGTAAATTCATATAAAAGAAGAAAGAAGGTAGAAAAGGGTAAAAGCAGTTTTGTTTGGCTCAGTCCTCTGAAAAATAAAACTGATGATTATCTGTAGCTCATTTTATATTTCTTGTGCCTGTTCCAAATATGCCTGAAAGTTTACCTGTGGCAATGCTGGTGGCAGCTTTCTTTCTGAATAACTATAAGAGTGACCTGGGGTTATGGAGATGCAGCAAGTGAAGCCCTGCTGTGGGACTGCGGGCCTCGTCCCCGCTGCTGCACAAAGAGCTGTTCACCTGTTTATTCAAAGTTCAGTGGACTCAGAATGCAAAACCACAATAGGAGAATCCTTTCTTGTTGCTGTAGCTGTGAATGTGCTGTTGTTGTGAACAATCCCCTTTAGCTGCAGCGGCTACAGAGCACTGATCGCCTGTTTATTCAAATTGTATGAATATCGAACGGATTGCATGTTCATACACATGCGAAGACTGAAGCCGATTACATGAACAGCTTTCGACATATACGAGCCACACAGAGATTTCTGGAATTGTAAGATGGATAAAACCCCAACTTAAGGGCTTGATGGGAGATGAAGTAGTTGAGCAAGTCTACACCACACAAATCCCCAGTCTAGTTCCAGTAATGCTCTGTCTGTGATGCCTGTGCTGCAACCGACTTCTAGTTTGTTTTCCTACTTCAGTTCAGTCCACAGAAATGATGTCCCTGACTTGTGTTGCTTTATGGAATCTATAATAAATATGTTCATATTAGTTTATGTTCCAGTCAAAAGCAGCGAGAAGTTGGACTTTGACCCAGTTCTTGGTTTGTTCGATGCTCAAACCATCATATGAGGTGGTGAAACCGACTTCACGCGCTGTCTGACATCTACAATAAATACATATGTTTATATTAGTGGATGTTCTAGTCTTAAACTGTCATTTTCTGGGCTGATAAATATATTTTTGAGGTACAGAAGTTGGTTCCTGACCCACTTCTGGCTTTGTTAAATGCATTAACCACCGCATGCATGGAAACCTTCTGCGATTCCAATAGACTGTGTTAAATGAATTCCTCTGCTGTGTCCTGGGATTGTTAATACACTAAGCTTCCGCTGTGTGCACACACACAGTATCCAGCTGATTCATTGTATGTTATAGTCCAGGTACAAACAAGAGGCTCATAGGAGTCTTTGGTGGATGGTTATTAGGCCACTATGTGACAGCAGTGCAGCGAGGAATCTCAAGAAACTCTCCTCAGGGAGGTCAAACTGTGGAGTTACTGTCTGTACAGTCGCTGCCTCGTGCAGGTAAAGTGAGTATTAGTGAGGAGTTTGTTGCTTTTTGTCTTGTTTACTCTTCGTCTGCTGCCAATCTGCAAATTTCTGCACAGAACAGAAATGACAAAGCCAGCTTAAGGGGAAAAGCAAGTTGTTGTTTTTGGCTCGTCTCACCCCGTCCTCTATCATAAAGTGTCAGCTGCCTGGAATGGTTTTCTCCTTTACATTCCTGTCCTGACAGACGTCTCAGCCACTACTTCCCTGCTCTGACTTTATTTCCACCCTGCAAGCTTAATGATTACACATCCCTCTTCTCCAGACCTGCAGCAGCAGGGCTGATATTGTTCTGGGACGGGATGTAATAGGCACGTTTTCAGTTGCTGTGTGATTAAACGCAATCTGGATGCATCCCCCAGTATTGCATGTAAAATCATTTGTGCTGTTTTTCGCTATAAGCAATCACTGATTCTAATAGAGGATGAGCATCTCTGCTGTCCCACACTCTCCTAACCTGTGTTTTTTGTATATCAGCTAGAAGAGTAGCAGTAGTTATGTCAATCTAAGAGAAGGATTATACTCCAGTACATGCAGAATTATAATAGATGAGGCATACAGTCTCTGTAAGAAAAATTCAATTTTGTCCTTGTGTGTCGCGACAAAAAAGCGTGATACAAGCTACATTCACCTGGAAAATTCCTTTTATTCTCTTTTTACCTTACCTCCATCCTCCTCGGTTTGTTTAGCAAGACATGGCTTGTTTTTCTTTTTCAGACTAATTCTGGCAACAGGTTGTTTTTTTAGTCTTTTTGGTGACATTTCTCCTTTTCCTCTCCGATATTTGGAATGCATTTGAACCCTAATGCCAGATTCAGCGCAGAGATTTTATTTCCTTTGGCCGCCTCAGCTTCTGTCGTTAACAGACAGGTTGGTAGTGTGCACATTATCCTCCGACACAGATCAGGCTGTTGTGTTTGGCAGCCACAGAATCTCCCAGTCACAAACCAGGGGCTGGTCTCAGCCTTTCATTTCTGTTTTGATCATCTTTTATGAATCGTTCGAGTGTCTTTGCTGACAGAGGTGCCTCAGAGAGTTGGATATGTTGAACAGGCCTTTGTGTTCTCTGCTAGGACGTACTGGGTGTGGACATGTCCATTGATTGGGTTTTGGTGAGATGGCTGAGGGCTATAAAGTGAAGTTCAAATGCTTATATGATCAATATGTTTATTGCTCATGCTTTGATAAAAGGTCACTCCAATCCTACTGTGAGTAAATTGTTTTTTTTTATAATCATTTTACTGGGAAGGTGCTCTGTAAAGGATATCTCATGTTAAATAGAAGTGACTGAGGCCTTTGCTACATAACTGATAAATAATGATGCTTGATAATGTCACACAGAGATGGTGTCCAGAGGTTGATAACCAGATTAACAACTGGGGACATTGATGTATTAGGTCCTTATATATCGATATCTAATGAATAGCAATATTGATCTGTTTTTGTAGATAAGATAAAGGAAACATATTTTTAGACATTTGGGTGCTACTCTAAAATTCATGGTGATTGCAATTTGTATGTTCATAGCCGCAGTTATTCTACCTGTATTTTCAGTCACTACATTGTGTTTTATTTGCAGACATAACCACAAAAAAGTCTGTTGCTGCGCTGATGTGAATAACATGGCTAATACACTTAACCTCTGTTCTAATACTAGACTTTATTCAAGCTGGAGAAACGATACAAGGTTATTAAAATATAGCTGTATTTGAAAGACCAAGTAAGACTTTAGTATTAAAAGGTCTAAATGTATGTATATTTCTTATAAGTATAGCAAAAATACTTGTGTTCTTTCTCCATCTTAAACATCACAAAAACTACTAACACTAAGCAACAATTATCTCTGTTGTACTGACACTACCAGCAGCTAGACCTCTCCTGATGTTATTATTATTTCTATTATTATTATTATAATTTTGACAGTTTTCTTACGTTAAAGTTGTTTTGCCTTTTGTTATTGTTTATTTTTTTTATGTGTTTCCCTTCAGGCTGTGTTATGTTTCAGAACATCCCAGTGGAGGTGGTCTCACGCTAACGGAGATGGACACACAAGAAAGAGAGAAAGATTGCTTATGTGTGTGTGTGTACGAGTGCATGTGTGTGTATTTGTGTGTGGGATGAGAGAGAGTGGGGGAGAAACTAGGTGCAAGGACATGGATAATGGCAGAAGATAAAGGAAAGAGATCCTACCACAAAACAAAAAAAAACATAAATAAAGGAAGTGGGCTCTGTGGGGGGTGGCAGGATTTTGCAAACACTCACACTACCAACACACACACACACACACACACACACACTCACACACACACACACACACACACACACACACACACACACACACACACACACACACACACACACACACATCAGTGGTCCGACATAGTCTTCATAATAAACCTCTCAAGGTAGAAGAAGCAGGTAGAGCGCTGGTAATGCAGCAGCCTGATCAACCAATCAGAGAGATTCTTCAGAGACATATAAAAGCCTCCCATTGGATGAATTATTCAGATCAGAGGGACAGAGACAACCATTAACCTACATCTTCCCCAAATACACACAAGCGTCCCACCTCCATCAATCTATACACAGACATACACAGACATTGCTGCTGAGTGCCTTACGTTAACCCCCCTAGTACCTGGTGAATGCCATAAAAACATTTCTTCATGCACACTACACAACACTAGCTTTGTAAACAATGCTGTGTTCAGGGTCTTGTTTGAATTCACCCTGCATAATCATACCAGACGCAAAAAAACCCTCAACATTCAGCCACTGTACCGGCTCTGTGCTACTGGCGACCTGAGAACAACAGAGCAGGTCAGGCCGAGGAGCTGTCGAGACTCAGCAAACAGAGAAACCCAGACCGGACTTTGTGAACTGTGGAGGGAAAAAAAACACAATTTCATCTTGAACTCAGCAGCATGTTCCTTGCCTGCGCGGCTGCAAGCACAGTTAGAGCGAGGAGGGGAAAAAGTGATCAGAGATATGGGATCGCTTTTAAGAGAAAACGGCTTCACTCCCAAACGCCTCGCTCCTGCGTGCAACAACTGCTGAAGAGGGATCCCTACGTGAGGAGTCGGACATGCTCCTGAAAGTCTTTATTACCGACTGTTAACAACCGGAGTGGCAGGGCACATTACCTGACTGTCTGAGAAGCACTACTGCTGCATAAGCACTAAATTAGTTTTGCAGGTATTCACCGCACCTGTCAAAACATCCCAGACATCCGCCACCAAACAGATTCCTACTCCCCCCCCCCCGTCGGCAGTCCTGTAATACTGAAGTTTGCTCCGCCGTTAATCAAATGAGGCTGGTGGCGATTTTTAGGGGGTAGGAAACATTTTTACAGCACAAGGTATTTAAGACGTAACATGTCGGTAGCCTTTTAAAGAACATATAACCTGTCAGTGTTCAACACAGACACACTCTCGATCATAAATATAAGTCTCTGCTAAATTAATCATCGGTTGCCTGCCACCCACTCGTCCACTCTGAACGACACATGCCGTCATGCACGCACATCTGTCTATAATCACACACGTGTGCACACCGTCACAAAGCAGGAGCATGTACATAGAGAGAGTTAAATAGTTTGGGCTGCGTTGCCCTTTCTGTAAAAAAGTCTTCATGCAGCTTTATAAAGAGTCCACGTCACGCTCTAAGCATACATGTTGAACACCAGTTACAATGTGGAGACAGACAGGTGCTTCTGCTCACAGAGGCATACATAAATTAATAATCACATGCACATGTCAAGCACTTAAGTGTATCACATATGCATGGCACGTCCACATATAGCATTTTACTTCATGTGGTCCACCACATGTGGGATCTCTCTCTCACACACACACATACACACACACACTTCTCCCGCCCTCTTACACAAACCCACATCACACGTACTGTGCCAGGCTGTGTTGGTGGAGGTGGAGGTCAGGGCAGATGTATAAGGAATATTTGATTAGAGGAGCTCCGGGGTTAAAACACAGACACTTTCACTGGTGCGAAGGAAAAGAAGAGAAAAAAAAAAACACAGTGTAAAACCGTGTTTATTCTAAACTGCTGACCAGCCAGCTGATTTGCAAATGTAATAAGAAAAAGAAATGCACCATCCTGTGTTTTCAGATTGGTGGTGTATTTAAATCACATTATCTTAAAAGACATGCACTTGAGCAGCCCCTGAATCCAGCTCGGGATGAAAAACAGAAAGGGGGCGTGCACTTTCACCGATGTATGAAAATCCACATTTAAAGAAGCGCTCAATGACCATACTGTGGTGTGTTAGTGGTTTTATGTACATAGTGTTCATATTCTGCTAAAAGGTTTTTTTCTTTGTGTCTTTTCAACTACTTTTGAATAACATGTGTTTTTTTTTCCCGTGGAAACTATGTTTTATGTCACACTATGAGACAAACTCCCAGAGCTTTCGCATTGTGAGACTGATTGAATTAAATAGGAGAATTTGGGGAACTGTCAGCAAATGGGAACATTTGATTGGTTGAACCTTCAAAGTGAGTTCAGTTTGGAGGTTTTATTTACTTGTGTATACAGAAAAAAAAGAGAAAATGCTCATAATTAGAAGAACCCATACTACAATCCATTTTGGGCTTAGGGACGAAAAGGAAAAATAATCAATCTGCCAAAGTGCTAATTAGGCATCAGAATCCAAACGGCATAAAAAAACATTAGAGAGACGAATGTTCGAAAAATGCAACAAAAATGAAAAAATAAAAACAAAAGGTGAATAAAATCAATTAAAAGAAACTCGCAAGCAATTAGTAATACAAGGCATAAAATTGATGTGTGTGTGTGTGGGGGGGGGGTTTGTGTCATTAAGGATGCGTTTGTTTAAGGATGCGTGATTAAAACACTACAGACCAAGACAGACAAACATATAGATAAAAAATACATTTACATACATATTTACTGGTTCATACAAAGTGGGATTTGACCAGTTACTTGGACAAACTAAAGGTGGCATGACAAGAAAAATTTAAAATGTTCAGAGGCACACAGTCCCCTTAGCAGATCCTAGTTATGAATAGAGAAATTAACAAAATGGGAAAAAGACTCCGAAATTCAATTGTTTCATCCCTGAGCAAAACCACATCCTTCCACCAAGTGTGATGATAATCCATCTGGTAAATTTTGTGTAATCTTGCTAATTAACAGACAAACAAAAGCCAATAAAAAAAAATCAGCTCCTTGGCGGAATAAATGAGGTAGAGAGTTTTACAGTTGCTGGAGGGTGGATCTTGTTATAGTCGGATGGAGCTGTTTCTCTCCATTTCCAGTCTTTGTGCTAAGCTAAGCTAAATGGCTGCTAAACGAAATAATCTTCCATCTGGATTTGTTTCACTGGGAGCTTTTCAATAAATATCTGGTTTATATGTAGAGCTACCGTTGCTCCTTATATTTTTAACTATCTGAATCCTGCACATTCCAGGCGACTTATTCTAAAATCTCTGAATAATCTTCGCTATAATTAAGCATAACACAACATGGTGCAATTCAGACGCTTATGAATCTGTGAACCTTTCAAACCTCTATAATAAACCGGTATGAAAAGGATCAATTTAGGGTTGAACTGTCTTTGATTTGTTTTGCACACAGTTGTATATATTTTCTTTTGTTTGACCATTGTATATCACATACTTTCGAATTTTCTCTGAAAATATATTTTATCTATAGATGGTAAAAACAATGCTTACACTGGGACAGTATAATATAATAGGTTTTTAACAGGAAGAAGTGAATGTTGTTCTGTGTTGTATGTTTATTTTATTTGTCATTTTTATTTACTTTGTACAATCTGATACACAATATTTTTTTGTCATTTTATTTGAGGTTGAGAATTAGCATACCTTTTCTTTTACATGTCTTCATCAGCAAAGGTATATATGTCCATTCACTGCAGCACAGCCCCTGAATCCTAGGGGTAAGTAAGTCATTACACAGTGAGAACAAACATGTCATATTGTTTGCAGCACGAAGACAAAGCTAAAAAAAAAGCTACATTTGTAGTGACTATAGGACTTTCTTGCCGGGAACCTCTTCCACAAACAGTGTATTGTGACATTAAAGCTGCGTTCAAGAAGCTACTCTGTATAATTGCTTAAAGGGCTCATTTGAAAAGGATATATCCTTCTTCAGGAAAAAGACTTGTTCTTTTCAATAAAATAAATCATCAGTGGTGTCCCTCATGTGTCTGTTTCATCTCAAAGTGCGAGACCTTCGAGGTGTGCGTCTCTGTGTTCCTTCATTCAGCTGAAAGAAAAGGCTCAGTCAGAAACAATAAATGAAATTCAACTAATCTGTGGCCACTCTGGCTTTGAAATGAACGCCACCTCCGAATCCCTCTTTCTACTCCTCTTTTCTGTAAACCGTCTTTTCTTTTGCCCGTCTCTTTGACTTGGTCCGTCTCTGTAGGCAGCAGTCTTATCTCAAGTTATCAAGATCATTCAAGTGCACACTTCAAAGGATTTTTCCACACTTTCAGAGTGACACACTGTCCCAAATTACTAAAGTAATATGTCATGCCAATATAGTCGGATGGTTTATGCTTGAGGCATTGATGGGTGGGTTTTAGGGTAATCATATATAGTATTACCCATATCATTTACAATACTAATCAAAAGTAATCTGTTAAATGTAAAAGTGTTTTCCACGGGGCCTTAAAAAGGTAAAATGATTACAAACCAAGTATTGAATATGTTGAAGAAGGTCTTGAGATCTTTTCACTCGACTTCTGCCATGCTTTCAATTTTATAAAGAGATGTTTTGGGGGTATACATAGTTTGTAATATCTCAGTGTGCTCTAGTTCTGTCTTTTATTTATTATCAGAATTTATCTCAATGCACTCGTACTGGCTCTCGGAAAGACTGTAGATATTTTCCCTGTAGTTTCAAGGGTTTATACTCTACTCATCTACTTCACCTCAACTGCCAGTAATTCTGGTGCTTTGATATTCTTTCACATCTGTTGTACCTGACATCAATTTGAACTTTCATTCATTATGGTCTTAAAGTCTTAAATCTAACTTGAAACCTACAGAAACCCTGAAAAGTCATATCCTGGAATTTCTGTCCATTTTGAACAGATGTGTTATTTTTCTTATGTGATGGCCGGATGTTAAAGACCTGGAAACGCAACAACTACAAACCACAGTTCTTTTTTTTCCTCACTTTTATTTATTGCTCTGTCACTTCCCTTCCGAGCCACTTCATCTCCGCATCTCTGACCACCTCAGAGAGCTTTATGTAGGAAGCGTTGGTCTTCTAGTGTGTGTCATTTGAGAAGGTGAATGTGGGTTGAATATTATAAATAGAAGCGATTAGACAGAAGGAGTTACAGAGAAGGAGGAGGATGTGGGAAAAAAAAGATGATGACGAAGGAAAGCGGGGTGGTAGACACATGCATGGATATGAAGAGAAGAGGAAATGTCTATTTTTACCAGTGGATGGTACAGAGAGAGGAATGTGATAGGCCTCTGGATCAGGACAAAGAGGAGGAGGAGGAGGAGGGTTTTTGGCCTGTAGAGGCAGATTCATATTGACATTTATCTAACTGCAGTGTGGAGGAAATTCTACCCATATACTGTATCCATCCCACTGTTTGTCTGCCCTTTCTTTTGTTAGCCCATCTTCCACCATCCATGTTTGATGTCATCTTTGTCAGTATTTACATATATTTTTTTCATTAAAATTGTTTTCTGTTTATTTGGGTCTTCTTTTTTCATGGCAGACACTAACTGTTATCAGAAGCTGCCATTTGTTTCTGGAATGAAATATAAATAATCTCTCAATATGTTGATGAAAAGAAAAATCACATTTCAAAAAAATTGAAAATTTGAGCTTTGAGAATCGAAGGTTTCATAAACTCTTTACATTTGGAGGATGTCACCTTGGACTCACCGTGGCACTTTTCCATCTATTTTTGATGTTTTAAGGAGAAATTAATGGATTAAAAATTAAATAAACAATAAACAGCCGTTATAAAATGTGATAAATGAATTTAAAGAACCCATTCAAATTTGTCCTATGTGAATTCTGAAAAGAGAGAATTAAAAAGAAACCTCTGGGGATTTAAAATTAATGAAAACATGGTTTTAGATATTAAGTATTGGATGCTGTTGAGATGTATTGATAAGGAATTTTACATATGAATCTTACAGATTCCGAACTTTCTCATATAAACAAATTGACTGAGAAAATGTGTTTTCAAGCTTTAAGAAAATCCATTAACTTATTAGCATTTTTTCTACTTCTCCTGCATATTTGGACAATTCATCCTCCTGCTTCTCAGCCAGCCAACTTCCTCCCTGCTGTCTCTCTTCTGTCTGTCTCTCTCCACCTCATCCCTCCATGCCTCTTCCTCCTGGATCAATAGATTACTTCCTGTGCTCAGCAGGGTGACAGCAAAGTTTAGAGACCACTGGGTTTATGTTACCAGTCATTTGTGAGTGTCTGGTGGTGTGTGTGTGTGTGTGTGTGTGTGTGTGTGTGTGTGTGTGTGTGTGTGTGTGTGTGTGTGTGTGTGTGTGTGTGTTTGCACATATTGTGAAGGGCTTAAGGGGTCATGGAGGTCTCTGGGGTCAATAGAGGCAGACGTCCTGTCCTTGCTCTATTAGTGCTCGACTACAACATCCAAAAGATACAGGATTATAATAAAGGGTTTACAATTGCTTGCAATTTTTCGATTTGTAATTAGTTAATTAATTCATAATTCATCAATAGGCAAATTTTCATCCCGGAGCTAAATGTTTTTTTCCCATGGAATTGCCATGAATACCACTCGGCTGCACAATGTTTAATCAGCAGCTCCAGGCAAGATGATGACAGTACATGCACCAAATGGACAAGTACAGAGACCAGACCAAAGTCGAACACTGTTTTGGAGTCCATCATCACCTCTGAAGTGTATCTGAACACCATACTTCAACCAAACTTGCCCTCTAACATCATCGACTACCGCCAACTATTCCACTATTATCTGCAGACAACTGTTCTCACTGTTGCTCTCTGAGCACAAGACGACTAAGTTGGTTCTTCAGCCAGGCTCTGATGGCCTTAAATCCCAAATAGCCACTCTACATCCATCGCCATGGGCAACATGCAGCAGTAAATGGCTTCGGTTTGTCTGAGGTATACCCAGAGACCCTAAGGGAGATCAGTACCGTCACTCAAAGTCATTTGCTTTAACTCATCTCCAGTGGAGGCTCCTGCCATAAAACTCCTATTCCACTCCTGGCTTCAAACCCCCGGGCTCTCACAGCAACACTGCTCCCACGGCAGCAGAGCTAAAGAGCGGACTGTTCACATGGGCGTATTCAGAGCTGTGTAACACTGGGTTTGAATCACAATCTTCTTTGTGTCATATCTGTAGCTCCTGTGGCTTTATCATTGCCCATATTCTTTGCTTTCCTTCAGGATCCCCCGGGGAGGAGTTTCAGTGCTTTTGGGTGTGAATGTTGTTTCAACAAGATGGGTCTTTCAACACCAACTGTTCACCAAGTTTCCATTGTTTCATCATCATTCTTAGGAGCGAGATTTCCCTTCGTATTTTTTACATGATGGAGCAACACATCTGCTTAGTTTTAGCAGGCATCTCATTTCCAGCACCAAACATAAACCTTGAATGAAGCAGACCCTGTGGACTGAAGGTCATTCTTTTAACTGTGTCATTATTCGTTAGTTCTACTCTGTTTCAAGGCAGCATTGCCCCATCATCTGTTGACAGAAACAGCCGTTGGTCACATACAAGGACACTTGCATCAGAACAAACCTGATCAAGAACTCAATGCCCAGTGTCTCAGCTTGTTTGAATGATGCTGTATCTGACCACTTGAGGTAAGTGGTCAAATAGAAATGAGTACGTGTTACATGCAATTACGAGAATACACTCTCATACGAGTTGTATCCTATTCAAGGCTGATGAAACATGAACACAAATAAGCTGTCAGTGGAACTAATTCGGGAAAAAAGAAAATCTTCATGTCCTGAGGCTGTGTGATTTCAATTCATGAATTTACAGAGATAGAGGAAAATAGTTAGAGAACGGTGGGAAAATAAAGGAAGATGTGAGGATATAGTTAAGTGTTGAGATGAGTGTAAAAACCCTGAGTGTTGTTTGGTACGTTACTGCCAACATCAGCACAAAGGGTCCATTGGCTGTGAGGGGCAAATATATGGACTGCAAAAACAATCAAGCTGTCAAAAGTAATCAGATGGTCAAACCCACATCTCAGCAAAAATTATTTGGAAGCGGAAACATTGGCTAACAATAAACATATTACCTAAAATGTTTGTTTTAAATGACAGAGAGCCTTTCTGTTTATTAGAATATTTGCTGTAGCTTTCTTGTCCACTAACGGCTGATTCCTGAAACATACTGTTTTTACTGCCAAATAGAGTGATTTAGATGATGTGGCTGACTCAATTTAATTTTGTTTGGAAATTGTATTGCTGCTTACTCTGGTGCCAACAGAGTTGTTATGGACAAGACAAATGATGGAGACCCAAGCTGTAATAAACTACAACGGTCCTTACAATCCATAAATCTTCCCGAGTAATACACATTGAGTTGACAGCACTGGCTTCTCACAAGCCCAATCAGTCGAGACATGGTGCCTTTCCAAAAACATTGACATACAGTAATTGGCAGTGCTCGTGTTCCTTCTCCTCGTAGACTAAAGTAAAGTTGGCATGTTTCGTTCTTTCGGTAAATGTAAAGATCAACAAAGAACATTCGGATTCGCCCTTTTACCAAAACATGCTCCCCGCTGATGCTATTTTGCACTGTCGCTGTAACCCTGACTTAGAGCTCTGTCATTGGTTTAAAGAAGTCTGATTTTTTTCCTCCCCTTGATCACCTTTTAACCTTACTGTTTGATAGTGTTTGATAGCTAGGAATTGGTTGAATGCTAACTTTAGGTGTTGTCTAATGGCCACGTTTGAGCTATCATATTGTTTTACTTAAAACATGATACATCAGTTGCTAATCAGTCAGTAAGAGTGAAATGATAATTTCTTGTTTTTGACTTGCAAAGTATTACGACATTATTCCGTTGACAGGTTTGAGTTTCCCGCCCTGAGTGTGATATTAGAGGAAAATGGCCGCTTTGTGAATAAGGTGAGTGATTAGAGACCATTCTCCAGCACTGACACAGAGCTGTATCGATAGGTCTGGCTATGAGTGACAACTCCCCACCAGACTGTGAGGAGCATGAGACTCCATCAGTTTAAACATTAGATGCATTAACAGTGTCGGGTCATGAGTCGCGACCTGACCCCACTTACACCTTCACCTCTCCTGTCCATCTCTCTCTCCCTCCCATCACCTCCCATCACTTCAGCTTCATCCCCCTTTTACCAAGTCACTCCCTGTGGGCCCTCCTCTGCCTCCCTCCATGTCTCTCACACACATACACACACACACACACACACACACACAGACACACACCTTTTGCCCCTTAGCTTAACGGTATTTATAACGATTTGACCCTGGGACCTCTCTGTGTTAATGATCTTCAGCCCCTCCCAACTGCTCCCAACACAAACCTAAGCACACACAAACATACTGACAGACAATAACCTGCACTCTTGTGTGCGTCATTGAATTTTTCTCTCTCTTGGTTACGCTGAGATAAATTTAAAGACCAAGAGTGAAGGTCAGAAAACTTGACAGGTTAATGTCTTGATTGCACAAGTTCTCCAGTGAGTCACATCTGAAAACCATTTCCCATCTGAAACAGCTTAATAGGACTGTCAGCTGTGAGAAATGACAGCTTCACATTTAATCTTATTCAGGCAGTTCTAATCTCAATTTAAGAGGAAAAAATGCATTCATTCAGGAAACTAAAGACCACAGTGTAACTGACAAAAAAAAATAACATGCAAAGGTAACAGTTAGAAAAGCTCATTGTCTCTGACTGTAATAGGAAAATGTATGATTTAATGTTATCTCTGGTTTTGATGTCAAGAACAAAATCAAGGATAAGACTAGTTTCTGGAAAATACAATTAGTCGATATATAGTAGTGCATTTCACATGGAGGAACAATTTGTAATATGTGAAAAATGAAGCACGGCTGTGAGTTATAGAAGTAAATTGCAAAGAGTATTCGGTCCAAAGCGAACCACTACAAACAGAATATTCTAAATTCAAACCAGCAATTGTATAGTTTTCCCCTTTCATTCCCCCATCATCACTCTTTAGGGTCCACTTACTGAAACTAATACTGCAACAGAAAGATACAGAAAGAGGTTGCCAGATGACATCTCTTGCACACAAAGAAACACAAACACACACACACAAACGGACAAACAAACTCTCCCAGGTCCTCCCTCTCAATCGAGCCCTGTCAGCAGCACTGGAGCCTGAGAGGAGGCCGGGGACGCAGGAAATGAACAATGTCAGTGTTATAATTCAGCAGAACCAACCCGCATGAGAGGGAATACATCTTCTGTGTTTTGTGCTTCTGGGAAATCAATCTCAATTCATACTACAATCCTCGCAGGCGCATGCTCGCATCTTGAAGAGGTCTAGAGAAGGACTAAGCATTACAAGTGTGACTGTGTGTGAGTGTAATTCTGACGTCTGCGCTTTAACCCTGCATCCATTCTCTGAAGGCTCTGGCCCACTGTGACTGTGAGAATGTCACCACAGCTTCCATAGTCTTTGTGACCTTTCGAGGTGGTTTGCTGTTTAAGTGCAAGGACACACACCATTAACAGTTATTTGGCAAACAGCAAAGCTGCAATGAGTAACAGTAATGTCTGCCCACTTAAGTTTCGAAATCTAGACCACAACCTGAGAAAGTAAACACATCTTCTGGATTAGGAGAGGTGTTATAATAATAATAATAATAGAAAAAATAACATGAACAATAGCTCCATTCAGTGGTGTTTCTGTAAGTCATGTCAGTGTGACAGTGATTCAGTATGCACAATAAAAGGACCTTGAATCTGAAGAAGCTAAATTAAATTCATCCATCGTTAATTTTATTTATTACCCTGTACGCCAGTCTAGCGGGAAGTAAGGTATTGTTTTCGCCCCAGTGTGCGTGTGTGTGTGTGCGTGCGTGTTCTCATATTGAGAATATTCTTTAAGGGTATCTTCACATGATTAACTTTTGGAGCTGATCGATCTATCTCTGCAAATAATAGAGACAATCCAAAGCTTATATTGATCACTAAATGATTCCCCATCATAGGATAAGAGACCTATTGAAAAAGTCACAGAAAGTACGTGATGCATTTCCAAGGTAACTCTTCATCCTATATAGAACCTAAGACCTAGAGCTTACTTAAAGATTTAAATAATTTAACTGATAATACGGTAGGAATGATGTCATCATTACATCACTATGCATTGAAATTCAAGTATTGTTTAGCGCCAGATCATAAGACACATTATCTCAAGGCACTTTGCATACAATAACGCTGCAGACACAATCTAAACCTTACTTCTTTCAACCAATCATTGATAATCATATGGTACAAATGATGTCATTACAAAATGGCATTATTATAAAAAAGGTAGCATTGCCTAATCCCCTATTATTACAGTGTGTGCGCAGGGAATTTATCATCCCTCCAATGCTTTTCATTTATTTTTGCTCTTCTTCTACTGCAATATAAACGTCTATTATCTGTTACTCACACATCCAGTTGAAACAGAGGATCCCATCAGACTTGTATAGAGGAAGTCAGTCAACCTATTTGATTGTTGGCGAACTCCATCTTTGAAAGCATGTGGAGTTCTGATTCTCTGCAGGTGGGGAGTCACAGGGGGACATTGAATTTAAAGTTTCAGCAACATCAAGAACAAGGCATTCAAAACTGCGTCTGGTGAGACAACGAGGAAAAAAGGTTTCCAAGTCGGTGTTTAAAGACAAATGTTATGCTTTTTTTCTCTTTCCTCCAGTCGGTTATAAAGGTCTTTGTGAATGTAAAATTGGCAAAGTTAAAAAGCCCAAAGTCTGCAGTAAAGGGAGCTCCTCTGACTTCAAATTATGAACCTGAATATGAGCATAATACATCTCGTTTAAAAAATTACTTTTACAAATCGATATTTGCAATTATCTTCAGTGTATGTTATTCGGAACAGAATTTGCTTCTGATGTCCAGTTGAAGCAAATAAATGACAAATTAAATAGGCTGTTTTAGTAAAAAAAAAAAAAAAAATGAAAAGCTATTTTTTTCTTTCTACTGTAAGGTGAGCAGCAGTGTAGGAAGGATAATCCAAAGAGGAAATAAGCTAAAAAAGACTGCAACACTACAAGATGCACTATTGATTAGTCTTAACTCATCCTGCTGAAACCTCATATTTTCTTTAGATTATACAGAACACAGACTTTTTACCCATCACTTAACAGAAGGACCAAAAACAGCTGACTGCAAAATGTTCTCTATATTTATGGATATCGTTTTAGACACATTTAAAAATGTGAATTAATCCTTCAGGGTGGCTGTTAGTATCAGTCAGAAACATGATTATTGCTGTGTGTGTGTGTGTGTGTGTGTGTGTGTGTGTGTGTGTGTGTGTGTGTGTGTGAATTCATATGTGAAGGAGTGAGAAACCTGGATGCACTTGCAAATGTGTCTGCTATACAGTGATACAGTCTGAGTGTGAGAAAAGCTGTTATTGTTTGCTTTGGCACTGAACCTAAAGACACAGACAATTAGCAGCGGTGAAGTTTTCACTGTCACTGACAAACTTGTGAAAGCGGAGTTGGCCTCATGGACCGTTTCACTGTCCTAATTAGAAAATAATGACACTTCTGTTGCCAAAACAAAACACTTTTCTGTAAAAAAAAAACAAAAAGGGTTTGACTCACGCCAGCCCACCTCTCTTCTGTTTTCACTGGGTTGCTTCATGTTGTTGCTGCTGCTTTGCGCTCAGAAATGCTTCACGTATGGGGCATGGATTTTCATATCTGGTGTTGGAATGACACAGGAAAGTTTTTTTCCAGAGACATGTGTTTATATCAGAAGTAATTAACTATATCAACAGAGAACACTGAATCTGGATCATGCTTTGTCTTCTATTCCAACAGTTTCCTAATCTTAAAAAAAATTGCACTTCAAATGAATCACCTTTTGTTATGGTTACAGGCAAATAGAACAACAAAAATAAGAAACCAAAACACAACAGGGCCAAAAAACAAAACCCCTAATCCTGTGTAAACCCGCTTTACAACTCGTTTCGCAACATAAGCAGTTACTGTTAAATTGACATATAATCCCTGAGGTCTAATTTGGGCAGTTGGAAATCTTATGAGCACTTAAAACTCTGTACAGCAAGTTTCTCTGCTGTCTTTACGGCATTTCACTTCAGATTGATTTCACATTCAGAATTTGCAACAGCCTCCCTCGCTCATGTGCACATTTCCTCTGCTCCTGCTCAAACCTGTTTGTCTGCTCTCAGATTCACTGTTGTACGAAGATAAGAGAGAAACTCCACAGCTGTTTGTGATATTCCGAGCAGTTTTTTTTTTTTTCAACAACTCTATATTACATCAGGAGAGTCGCCAGGTTAAAAGGCGAAATGCAGTTACAAAGTAATCCACCAGAAATCTGACTGTTCCATAAAACAAGCCGGTGTAGTGGCCCGTTGCAGGAGATCCACTCTCCTTCTCCTCGAGCTCTAATGTGATCAATAACAACTGATCACTTCCCCACTTTATGATCTCATCTCTTCAATCTCTGCTAATAACGACTTAATTCATTCTCTCGTGTCCTTATGTCATTAACATGACTGAAATGTTTTTTTCTATCTCACATGCACCACCTTTCTCAATCACTGTAAAGATTAACATTAACAAACTGATCTCTCCACCTCTCTCGTCTCCCAGGAGCGTCATCAGTGATCAGCAATGATGATGACTCGGCCTCTCCTCTTCACCACGTCTCCAACGGCAGCAACACTCCTTCCTCCTCAGAGATGGGCCCTGACGCCGTCATCATCGGCATGACCAAGATCCCGGTGATCGAGAACCCTCAGTACTTCAGGAGCACAAACAGCCTTCTCAAAACCGACACATGTGAGTGATAAAATATCTATGAACAAATAAACTATGCTGGGGGAAAAAAAATCCCATATATCATCAGTCATGAGCTGTATGAGCAAGTATTCAAATTTCCACTGGAGTTACCATGGCAACATATTTCCTTTGCTGTCATGGAGATGACCTTGGAGCTGCCAGTTTAAAGGGTGAAATAGAAAGTCAATTTATATGCAGGTGTGTGTGTGTGTGTGCCCGTGTGTGTGTGTGCTGAAGCATATGTTAGGCACATATCCATTCATAAATTTGAAACTTTCATGTGTGACTCATGAACAAATATTCCCTCAGCCACAGGAAGCAAAGCACCACAGGTAGACATGATGCTTTTTCTGAGGTTGATAAGCTTTACTGTACCTTACCCACGTCATACACACTCACACACACACACAAATCTAACAAAAGACATCAGTCAAAGAAAGTGGGGAGGAGACAGAGACAAACAGAAAAGAAGAGACACATGAAGAAAACAGAAGAGGAGAAAGAGAGAGCAACAGTCAAATAGACAGAGAGCACACAGGGATATTGACCTTGTCCATCAAAATGACATTATGATTATTGGCAAGTAATAAAAGCTTCCCCAGGCTTTGGCCTTGTGCTCTATTGTAAATTATGGAGCTGCATGTGTGTGTGTGTGTGTGTGTGTGTGTGTGTTTGTGTGTGTGTATGTGTGTGCACCATCAGGCTCTTTTTGTTCAGGGCAAGGTTGATGGGGTATAATAATGGGAGACTGGAAGTTGACCTCTTCGGTCCTGCGATATAACGAAAAGATAAACAGGGATTTACGGCCTAAAGACAAGAAGGAACGCACAGAGGATCAATGAAAGTCAATAATGCACTACTGTGCATGTGCCTGTATGCATGGCTTTAATATATTACAGCCATTACAACTATTACTCTACGTGCTTCTTTGACTCAGCAGCATAAATACTGAAAGTATCTGACGGATTATTTGGCAGTCAGACCCGTATAATAGCTTTTGATGGAGCCATTTTTGGCAAAGTGACGCTAGGTTGCATGCCAGGAACTGAACTCTTGTTTTGTTTTTTTTATAGTGACCTTAACCATCTTGTGGCCTGTAGTATTGAATGCAGGAATCATTAGTGGGCACACGCTTCTACTGAAAAACATGGAACCGACCGCTTCCTGGCAGGAATAAAGCAGTAATTACTCAGCAGAGATGATGGAGCGGCGTGTAATTACAGGAATAGTTGCAAAGCCTCAGTTGTACTGATTAAAACTGATGTGAACATCACTTAAACAATAACATCATCAGAGGAGTTTCTCGCATGCATTATTGAGGAGTTATGTTAAATGTATAAAATAGGTAACTGCTGTGCCATGTTGCCTTAATCCCATGTCTGCACACACAGGCTGTTACAGGACATGGTCGGCCCTTTTAAAATACCAGATTATTTCTATCAATCAGGCTATTTGTAATGGTCACACAAACAATGTAATACAAAAACAATACCACCGCTCCACCCAACCTCCATCCATTCACTTAAAACAATATTCGCAGGAACAGAGGAAACGCTGTGGTAAATTTCTTGAATTTGAAATGAGGAAACCCTAACGTAAAGGACTTTGCAGTTCAAGTTTTATTTAAATCTCTTTAGGGAAAATTCATAACCTTAAAATAAACAATTTCTTACATCCTGAATTTTAAATCCAAAAAATGATTGTAGTTAACTTTTTGTAGATGGCCTCATTCAAGAATCAACCGTAAATTGAAAAAGATTCTTAACAAACAGATTTATATTCTGTTCACCACATCACTATCATAGCACCATCAACTCTGACAGCTTGAGCAGGGTCTGTACGCTTGTCTCTGAAGACCCATCACCGACAGATGCACTATTAGCATTTTCTAATTGTTTTGGGTGCCATGATACTACTCCTGCTTCCGCTGAATGTTATGTTTTTGTTTACTGGCAGCGGGTCCTGAAGCTTCGCTCTGGGAAATCCTTCTTTTTACTTTTGTGTTACGTTTCTGTGAACAAACCTTTCCCATAAATGATGCAGATGAGGCAGCCTTATATGGTGACTTTAGGGGCATTGATCAAATCTCACAACTATGCGTCTCCTCATGAACAGGTGGTATTTATCAGTCTGATAAGAGGGAGTTATAACAATGGAGGTTAGTGAATCCAAATCGGAACACTCTTAGGAACAAGCCTTTTAAGGAAAAATAAAACAATAAAAGAAGGATATGTTGATTTTCCTAATCAGGTTACACACTTCTGTCCAGAAAACGTACTGACAAAAGATTTAGATATTCTAACAAGGTAAATGGACTGCAATTGAAAAGCTTTTTGTCTTAACAACTGCTTAAAGGCATTTCACGTTGCACTTTCCACTCACACACATTCATACAGCGCTTCTATATCCACCAATTGTCTACAACTCACAGTCACAGAGGAGATGTCAGGGGTAATTTGGAGTTCAGCGTCTTGCCATAGAACAGTTTGACATGCAGACTGGAGGAACTGGAAATCGAATGTCAAACCCTCTAGTTAGTGGACAACCCACTGCACCTCCAGACCCACAGCCATGTATATTTTATTTTCCAACATAAGGTTTACATATGAAAATATGCTTATTTGCTTTCTTTCCAAGAGTTAGAAGTAGAGACTGACACAAAGTGGGGTCTTTGTGGTAAATCTTCCCGTAATACTCACATGAGAGTGTTATAAATCCAAATATTACTATAATATTTCCAGAAAATGTCAATTCCTATTCCGTCAATTAGTCAAATTTGCACAAACTGAGTCTAAATATTGTAGAATTACTCAAAATAGAACACTTGACCTCAGTCAGCCCTTTTATTATGTTACACCTTCCTCTTTGCCTTCAATCAACAGTATCTCAAATTTTTTCCACCATCACATCTCAGCAGATCTTCTGGGGTTTGTATTTGCTTGTATCTAGGGAATGAGGATTAACTTTGTTCTGGAAAATGTTATTCACAAGTCAACATGTGTGTACAGCATTTGAAAACACCCTTTCACGCGGACATGCAGACACACGCATGGGGAAAAAAGGAAAAATTTAGTAAAACATTTCAATAGTTGAGTTCCCTGTCAGTTCTATTTTCAAAGCATCTGTCAAACATGATTGTTTCTTTGACCGATCACATTGCTGGGTTAAATTTCCAAGTTGTTGAAGCTGTTTTATGTAAGGATCCACATTTGTGGAAAGATTTGGGGCTGATGTGAGGAGAGAAGGAGGAAAAGAAGGAGAGGCAGATGGCAAACAGGGAATAATTATGACCCGAGATTTTAATTTCTTTGGCTGTTTATAAGATGTTGATTAAGAGGGATAGGTGTGAGAGGGGTCTCTGTAGGGAGACGTTGAGAGACCGGAGGATGTAGGAAAACGACAGATGGAAATAGGCGGGAGAGGAGGTGGTTGATGGAAAATATTATTCCTCTTGATGCTAATGTTGTAGGCGCTGTCATAAACAAGTGATGGAAAAAGACGGACAGAGCAACAGATTCGTGGAAAAATCATTCCAGGGTTTAAATGGTTCGAGCATAAACAAACCCAAAGAAACCTACTTGGATAAGGCCATATCTAAATCGAATTAGTCCACAGAGAGATGTCTACATAAGTAAAGAGGTCCTACAGAGAAGGCCATTCCATAATTGGAAACAAGCAGGAGTGGATGTGGAAAAAGGAGAAAACCGCAGAGCAGCTTGTTGATTATTACAGCACCATGTCATCAATACCTGAGATGTCATCAACAATGAGGGATCGACAACCACTAAAATAGAGAGATTTTTTAAGAAGCTAAAAATAAATAATTGGACTATAAATAACAGTTTAAATCAATGTCTTATAATGAGAATGTACGGTATGATCAAGAACACAGTATTGGAATGATTCTGAGTGTTATATGGATAAGAAAAACTAAATAATCCAGGGTAATCTCCAATGTGTTCGATAAACTACTGTGTATGAAAAGAAGAAATAGGTTTGTGGATAAAAAGGAAAGTGGGAGTATGGAACTAAGTACCAGAAAGGCTTTAGTGGTTGTACTTAAAAAAAAAAAGGGTTCATGCCCTTCTATAACGAAAGTTACATAAACAGATCCAGTCCAAAAACTTTCCAGAATAAGCCAAATTTGGGTGACATACCCTAATCTTGCCATACCCAGCCCAGCCAGAATCGAGAGAGGTCCTATAAAAATCAGGGTACATTGTGCCAAACTGCACAAATCAACGACAAAGAAGAGGGACCAGAGCAGGGTCCTCTGGGCTCATCCACAGACCTCCTGTGGCAGCAGCAACTGACAAACAACAAAGAACCAGCGGGGCTCTGGCTTAGCATCCGGAGAGACCGTCTGCAGGAGCTGGCCAACTCCAACAGACGTCTGTGACCCAGACCTGTGAAAGGTTCCAGCAATGCCTGATCCGGAGAGAGGGAGATGTCCCCCTGAGAATTGGCCTGGTGAAGGATATTGACGCGACTAAGAGCCCTCACAGGCCGCAGACACGCGCCCCTCTAGTCCCAAAGATGTGCTGGTAATACCTCGGTACAACCACTGGGCAAGCCTAGCTAGAAGTGCAAGGGAACCTGAAACAGAATCAAAACGATCCTAAAATAAAGATTTAATTAAGAACCACCAGGAAGAGGCACCATAGTGTAGCTGTCAAGTGGTGACATGACACAAGACTGTGTGCTGCTTTCAGGTCAGGAGCTTGAGTCGACCTGGTCTGGTTGGAATGGTGGCAAAAGATCCTCCTGTTAGACTGAGGCTCATCATCAGCAGTTCAAGGACCAAATGCAATGGGATCGCCAAGGTTGAACCGTCTGCTCTGGTCATCGTAGGTGGACAACAAGAAAGAGATCCAGCAACTAAAACAACTGTTTTTACAAGGACGCTGTTGTTACCCACTGTGCCTCAGTTAGTATTCTTACAAATAGACAGATGAAGGTTCTGCTGAAACGGTAGTAGGGCAGACTTTGGAAAGAAGACAGCTTCTGGACGAGTCTCCTCTTTTTTTTTTACAGAATTTGAATCCTGTTTAGGACTAAGTCAGTAAGGACTTAGTCAGACAAACTAATCTTCATCAGTTGAATGTGAGGGCTGAATAGGACTCCTGTACCAGAGAGCCGGGGTAACAAGAGGATGTTGATTAAAAAGTGATAGGTTTAGCAGCAGAGGGGAATGGCAAAAGGGAGAAATGAATGATGGAACAGAGGGATACTAAATATGGAAAGTGAGAGTCAGATAATGAGGCTGGATGGAGGGATGCTAAATGAGGGGAAATGAGCGAATACGATAAGCATGGAAAACGAGTGCTAATTAGGAAAAACATCAGAGAATAAGAGTACAAAGTTTGGTAAATGGGGGAATAATATTTCTGTAGATCTTAATTAAGGATACTGATTGAGGAGAAGAGGGGGATGTGTAGCACTGCACACAGAGATACAGTTTAATAATGAAAGCAGAAAGGAAGGAGGAATGTAACATTGACAAAGGCAGACAGCTGGAATTCATGAAAAATACCCAATTTTGAATGTTGATTACCATATGCAACGATTTAAAATTCCTGCTTATATAAAATCAATTTGTGGCAAAAACACATAAATATAAGATTAAAAAGTGAATTTTACAAACAGCACATGACGTGATGTGAGCCAACACCACATCTTCATGCCAGAGGAGTAAAAGATAAAGCAAAAGAGGGATCATTGGTCTGCACACATCCATTTATTTGCTGTTTTGGGGATGTTAATTAGGGAGAAGTGGTGCGAGGCATTTTTATGGGTGAGTGCTTATAACAGAACCGCAGTAAGAAATAGTGTGGTGAGGTAATTAGCTGGTTAAATGGTGGGTTGTTGTCTTGTGGGGATGTGGGTTTATTGTGTGCTGCTTCTGCTCGGGGAGTTGTGATTGTTCCGTCTCCTGCGTCCGTTGTTTCTCTACTGACGACTTCATGTCACGAGCAACAGCTGATAAATGTAAATACAGACGTTTCACTAAATTTGCCCAAAGAAACAATGTCATGAGAGGCTTTTTGGGTGATTGGTTTGCAGCTTGATGACAGTTCAGGTGGAAATCCACCCGAGACACATCGGCAGGGATGTACTGTGACCACATTGAACATGATGGAAAATGCTGTTGTGTTGTCATTTCACATACAACAAATGTATGGATTTATAATTGGTCTTAACTGTTCGAAACTATAGACTTTACATGGAAAAGTAGTCTGCTGCTCAAAAATGAAACATATGCCTCCTCCATGTCAGTAGATGAGACATGGACCAAACTAAAAAGTCAAAGTACTCGTTAAGTACTTATTTCTCATAATTACCACTCTGATATATGGCCGAGTCTTCATGTTTTTGATAAGTTTGAGTTGAATTAGTTATTTGATGTGATTCAGGTGAAACATAATAATTGACAGAGACTGGCTCACGATTGGTCTGACTCGCTCCAAATGCACAGCTTCATTTCTGCATCGTCAGGAAGTGGAGGCCCATTGTCCACCTAGTCTATGTTCCAAACCAGTGAGGTAGAAGCAGCTGGTTAGGAAGGAGCCTTTAGCCAGTTATACATGAAACCAGTACTCAGTACTTTGGATGTTATTCAAGACACTTCTGGATGGAGTGAGGAATATACTAAGTGTCTGCTTTCAAATAATTCCCAAGACTTCTCCTCAACTTTGATCACTGGGCCTTTGTTTGCTGAACTCACCCACACAACACCGGATGAAACTGTGATCTTCCATATCAAAGTCTTTTTTTGAGCTCAAGAGCGACCGCAAGAAGTCAAACAAAAACAAAGCATTTCACAAACCTGATTAGAAAAACAGAAAGCTAATATGTTGGCATGGCACGGCTGACGCACTGTTTAGTGTCACAGAGCTGAGGCGCACATGTTGACGCACACATTCTGCATGGTGGGTGTTTCCTTCCTGCACAATTTTACTCTGAGAATGAGATGCTTTTAGAGAAAATGGGATGTAGAACAGTGACGTAGCGTTTCTCTCTCTCTCTCTCTCTCTCTCTCTCTCTCTCTCTCTCTCTCTCCCGTTTTGCTCTGTCTGTACATTATTAGGTTTTGGTGGACCTCAGTAGCTAACAGTGTAGATCGATGTAGCTTCTGAGAGTCTAGCTGGGCTTTAATGTGATATTCTGAGTGGACAGCTTTTCTTCAAATGCACCTCTTAATCACATCACAGATAAATCTCCGATCTTGTTGTCCTCCCTCTCGCTATGTGTTTGTGTGTGTGTGTTCAAGAAGTACCCAAGTGCATGTGGGATGTTACGAGTTTCCTTGCATGCAGACAGCTGTACATGTGGCTCACATTCAGAAAGACATGCAGCCTTGAGCTCGGTTATAGAGAGGACGCCACGCTGTTAATCATTCTACAATAAAAAAGCTTAAATCATCCCATGGTGAGATGCCAAATTTCCTCAAAAAATCAACTGGCATGGAGTTGCGAGTTACTTAGCAACAGTGAGCAGGTTTGTCGACTTTGATCCAACTGTGGGTGAGCAGGAGGCAGGAGGAGATTACGAACATGAAACAGACAAGGGAACGTTTTTAATATTAAAATTACAGTACAATCTGGATGAAATTAGTATATAAATGATGAACAATATGACACAGAAAAAAAAATCCTATCTTCCCACTGCCAATTTAACCAACAAATGTAAGTAATTTGACAAAATATGAAATTATACAATGGAGTGATAACATTTTGTACAGATGTAATACAGGAGTAACAATTTAGAGAAAAGGACAAATAAATGTGTAATTGTTGGGTACCAGGGTATAGCACTGGGTGGGGAATACACTGAAGCTTGGGACCAATAGTGTTTTACAGAAAATACAATATATATCAATCCAATTACACTTCAGTGGTTTATCAATATGCCCTCTACCTAACTGTATAATTGGAATAAGGACAGTCACGTAAGTTCAGCACTGCAGCAGTCAATAATAAAAGCTATAGAAGGCTTATATTGACAGACAGTATTCATTCATGTTTAGTGAGGAACTAGAAGTAATAATATTATTATAACAAGGTTCTTAACATTTGCTTTACTTAAATCACTAATAATTGTGTTGTATTTTTTAAATGGTTGAAATTCGATTCTATTTATTTAACATATCCATAAATTACCATATTTATTAATTGAATGGCTTGAATTTAAATGATGTATGATCAAAGTTTAATAACTAAATTCTGACAGTATGCCACAACATCAGGCATTTTTCAGATATGACATTGTGACCTCAGTTGATTCAAATTTTGTAGTATTTCTGATCCAAAATGGTCAAAATTAAAAAAAAGGAAATTCACGTTTTACCTTTCTCTGTGTCTCCTTGGTAAACAGTCGTCCAGCATATCAAGAGACACAACATTGTGCTGAAGAGAGAGCTGGGAGAGGGAGCCTTCGGAAAGGTCTTCCTGGCCGAGTGTTACAACCTCTCACCCGACCAGGAGAAGATACTGGTGGCTGTCAAGGTAATCAGGAAGTCTAATTGTTTTAAAGAATACATATGATGCTTTTTCTGTTTCTCTTTCCTTTATGTCTCGTATAGGTTGTTATGATTGTAAAGGTAATGCAAAGTTAAAAAGCCCAATTGTGGAAGCCAACATGTTTTTGAAGGAACTTAACCAATCACATTAGAGTGGGTCAGCCGGCCAATCATTGTTTTAACTGGAGGGAGCGACAGCTCTGTTCTCCAGTGTTCATTTTTATAGTTTTCTTATTATCCTTAACATATGAGATTACTCTGTGATTGACTGTGGGGCTTGTGTAAAGCTTTGTTTTTTAATAAACTGAAATACACAGACACATCTTATTTGTCAAAAGAAATAAAATATCATCCAGGCTGCTTTATAAAGATCTTATTCTGATTCATGAGGAGTCTAGTTTTAAGACGAGACATTTAAAAAACCCTGCTGCTGCAGAATGATCGGTTGCCCCAAAATAAATCACATTATGATGTTATTGAAGGTGAATTTATTACCTTACAGTATTTTTCAATTCGATCCGATACCTAGAATACATTTCACATATCGAATATTGCTGCAGATCATCTTGCTGTACGTTTGTGAAATGTAGACATTGGCCTTTTAAAGCGAAATCCTTCCTATGGCGAATGTATCGCCATCATCTCACCTCCATTTCCTCCGCTATTGTTAGAAAGCTGCTCCTTTCCAGAGTTTCTGAGTAAGCGAAAGGTGGAATTACACTCAAACCACCGACTTCCGGGGCTCAAATTGAACGGTTTCCCAGGGAGCATCTTCCCATCACATATATCATCCATCCATCTCACCATCAAGTATGCTTTCTCTGCTGGTCTGCGGTGAAACAGGATCTGATTGGTGAAGAACTTCTCATTAACAATACATGACCTGTGAGGGACCCCCACCTCACCCTTCCTTCCTTCTCCCTATCTCTTCTTTTACCTTCTACACACACACTTCCTCTGTCCTCTGTCTTCCACTCCTCACCTCAAACTCTCTCTTTCACCTGGCTTTTTCCCTACTCTTACTTCATCCTGGCACCTTCCTCCTCTCAAATCCTCCACTTTCTTCTCTCTTCCAACACTCCCTGTTTTCTTTCCAGCTTAGCTCTAAACCGCTCGCCGGCCGCGCGATGTTTGATGCCAGCTTAGCTTCAGCTCAGTCTGGGCACTTTGTAAAAAACGCACCTGAAAATCCTCAGAAGCAGAGTTCTTGGTTGTAGAACAAGAGTCTGGATGTTGAAGTCAGACCAGGTAAAATGTTCTAAAAGCAGCACATTACTTACCCTGAGACTAGCACAGGTACAGCCGTTTATAGACATGATGTACAGTAGATGAATCATTGAGTCATTAGTGTCACGTCATTGATTTAAGTCTCTCAATTCATCATTTTTGTTCAATCAGCTAATGCACCGCCTGCTCACTGAGTGTACGTCTCACTCTTTCGGCTCTTTTCATCCTCGTCTCATTGTCGTTTGGCGTGACTCACAATTTCTCTTCTGCCGTTTTCCTCTTCCTACCCCTTGTTGCTCCATCCAAGACGACAATTTGTAATGAAAGCTGCTGGAAACATTTCATTTCCAACAGACTTTCAAGGATTTTCAGGATTGGTTCACCCAAAATAAAAAACTAAACTAAAAAGGGGCTTTTTGGCCTTGAAAGTAGTTCACATAATCCACAAATAGCTGAGACACTGTTTCTGGAACTAAAAACTACAACCTGGTCATGGACAAATTAATTCCCCCCAGACTGAAAGGCACTAATGACGCAAATCATTTTATAACTGTTAATTTCTGTCCCTGTACGGTTGTTTTTGGTCTGTGTTGTTCTTTTTACAGATAGTTTACATTTTTTCTCTTCAGTCTTTTTGCTTTTGTCTTTGTCTTTTTGCTTTTCATTATGGTGTCTGAGGTCATGAATCACAGAGAAATGAACAAGTTAGTTAAACATGTGCCCTTCCTGATATCAAAACAGCATTTTGGTTTATTGAAAAAGCTTTTTTCTTCAAAATGTGACCAATGACTCTAAGTCTTTCTTACAACTGCTTCAGTGATGAAAATGCAGTTTTTTCTTTAGATGTACACTATATCAATGATGAAGTGTACATACTGGACTTATGTTATACTCTGTCATGCGTGCTACATTATCGAAACATGCTCTGCCTTCTGCACCACATTACAATAACCTGCACTCGCTAATAGAGCTTAATGGTCCTGGTTTTAGAGTCGGCCATCAATCACCCAGTCATCCATAATACAGAGGCAAGTTTTACTACAATACACTGAGCTGCCATCGATCACAGGCAACACCATAACACGTGCTTATACACGTAGAAATATGCATATGCACAAACACTCACGTCAATAGACACTCACACACTCGCATGCAATCAATCAAGAACACTTTCCATTTTCCATAATGTTGCACATGTAAATGGGAATCACTACAGTCCCAAGCTAGAGGTTGGTTGTTGATTGCTTGTTATTTGTCCAGGGACCTGAATGTGCACAGACCGGATAACTAACGCTGCAAAAAATACGGCTTTTGGCTCGAGACTTTACGCGACACTGAGTTCAGACAGTGAGAGCGTGACAGTGGATACGTCCAGGTTTCTGACGCACGGCAAAGTCTCTGTTGTAGCGTTCTGAACTCAACTTTAATATGTTCCGCTTAGCACAGTGATGAATGTTTTTTCAGCCGGCTGATCGGGGTCAGTGGTGCAGTTCACGTCTTTGTCGAGAAAGAAAGAGTTTTTTTCCCCCTTTTAAAATCAAAAATTTGATTCCAGATTTAGTTTTTCCATGGAGAGGCAAACTAGGTGAACTTCCAACAGACCTCTATCAGTGTGTATGTTCTAAAGTGTCCCTGAAGCTGTTTAGTGCCACTTTCTTAATTCATAACCCTTTTAGAAAGTTGTTATTTGCTTTATCAATAGTTAATTAATTTATAGATCAATTAAAAACTGTTATAATAGCAGGGGTTGCCAGTTTGAGTGTGGTGTTTAATAGCACTTTGCATTTTCTCATGAAAAGTTTTTTTTATTTTCTTGTCCCTCTATCTTCCTCAGAGAAGATTCCTCCAATTAGAGTAGTTATTAATATTTATTAATTCATGAATATTGATGTTACCAACATCAATAATTGCATTGTGATGAAATACAAGCGATTTCCACCATGTGTTTTTTTAATGGTCATGAGTAAATTATTTACTAAGCATTAATTAATTAAGCCATTAATCACAATACCCAAACCCTTCATGAAGGTGGAATAAATGTTATTTATTTATCATTATTATCATTACTCATCCTCCTTCTCAGTTTGGTATTTAGTGGAACTGGGAGGATTTATAACAGAAGGTACGTTCACTTTGAGAACACATCAGCAGAAAGTCAACCATGATTTCCCATACATGTGCGATATCACATTCCAGCTGAGATTGGAGCATTGTCCATACAGTATCTATACTGTATTAATCCACAGTCGTTATGGCGCTGTATCCTCTTACAGCCTCTAATGTACATGATCAAGCCTCGGTTTCGCGATTGGCTGAGAGTGGAGTCACAGTCTGTCTCGTTTTCTGGCATCTCAGCGTTCTGGATGAAGGGTCACGGGTCACTTCCTCCTGCGTGAGCTCTCTGGGTGACTTCTCCTTGTCCTTTAGACCCGTGCTTGTAACAGGAGCTTCTATCTGCACTGTCAGTTCACAGCCACATGCACAAGGTAGAGAGTGAACATATATCCATGTCATACACTGTAGGAAGACAATCAATTATTCATGTATAGAAAAGGAGGACTTTTCTATGTTTCTCTTCTTTAGATGTGAAATGAATACAGACCCTGTATCACTTTCATTTCCTGCATCTGCCTTTCTCTTTTTTATTCACACACACTCTTTTTGCACCTTTGTCACAGATGCCTGTGTTACACAACCTGCCCAACAGATTTCCTGATTCATGGAAAGGAGATTAGTTTCAGAGGGAACCAGGGAATATAATGAAGTGTTGTACAACAGTGTTATACTGTAATGGCCTACATTAATATAAAATGTCTTCAGTTTTCCTGCTCTGTCATTGAATCAATCCTCGCTCAGTGCCAGTAATTTCACAATGTGTGTGCCGTGCTTGTAGCTCACCCTTTACAAGCAAGACCTTTTTTTCATCAGCCAAATAAACTGGAGCAGACCGCGTCCACTGTGAAAATGACTAATTGGCAATAGTGTACGTGGAATAATGTTAGAGTATTTCATTTGTCGGTTTATTAAAAATGTCCCTTTGTGTGTTTGTGTGTGCGCAGACACTTAAAGAGGCCAGTGAAAATGCCAGGAAGGATTTCCACCGTGAATCTGAGCTCCTGACGAACCTTCAACACGAACACATCGTCACTTTCTACGGCGTCTGCGTGGAGAGCGACCCTCTCATCATGGTGTTTGAGTACATGAAGCACGGAGACCTCAACAAGTTCCTCAGGCATGGCTCTTTCCTTCATTACAGAAAAGTGACCAGCGAATGGCAACAGACATGAGGACAAATTAAAGTCAATGATACAGTAGAAATTCCCTCTCTTTAATTTCCAATTTTAAAAACTTTACTTCCTCACTCACTCACAGGGCTCACGGTCCGGACGCAGTTCTGATGGCGGAGGGTCAGAACACCCGAACTCTGGAGCTGACCCAGTCTCAGATGCTGCACATCGCCCAGCAGATAGCATCCGGCATGGTCTACCTGGCATCTCAGCACTTTGTGCATCGCGACCTGGCCACCAGGTTTGTCCTGTTCTCGTGTGTGTATTTGAATGGCAACATATCTTTTCGGAGTCACATGTGGCAGAACTAACCAATCAGAAGCTCGAAGGACCTAGAATGAGGTGAATGTGGCGGAATCAAACAAGTAGATTTAAACGTAAAATATGTTCATGTATGTTATCATCGTATTTTGGTAAATTAACCCAAATGTATAAATTGCCCCTGGATCTTACCTTTGCAGTAAAATAAAAATAACTGTTAATTAATGCCGTTTACATCCATTGTCTGTGACATGTCTGAAGATGTTTGTAAACATCTATAAATATAAAGAGAACAAAAGTGGAGCACTTATTATAGATTATAATAATTGAACAATATTTACACTATATCTCTGGTTGTATTTATTGTTATGTTGCAAGTCAATTGCAAAACCGGATATTTGCTGTTTTACAGAATATATACACATGTTTTCTCTTCTCTATGTGAGAGACATGCTGCTACAGACAAACACCAAAATAAAAGTTCAGTTTCTTCACTGAACTCAACGTGATCAAGTTTGCAAATTAGCAACAGGATAGTGGATTTGAGGCAAACTTCAAAACTTGTACAGGGTGTGATAACTGTGCCAGAAGTAACAAATTATGTTAAACGTCTTTTACAAAAACTCAACAACAGGTTCTTCAAAGCTGTTTTCTGTTCTGTATCTGACAGGAACTGCCTGGTGGGCGAGAACCTGCTGGTGAAGATCGGGGACTTCGGCATGTCCAGAGATGTCTACAGTACTGACTACTACAGGGTAGGTGTATGTGTCATCCTATTTTCTTCTTCAGCCTCCCCCCTCCCTGCTGCATGGGTCCCTCTCTGCTCCCCAACCCCCTTCCCCCCTCCCCCTCTGCATGGGCATGACTGATGGGCCCTGGCCGAGTTACAGAAAGCCGCCTGCCATGGTGGCACAATTAAACCCAGTGCAGTGCAGTGCAGCAGAATTAAACACACATGTTGGTTTCACTGAGAGACAGAATCAGCTTTGTTTGGTGAAGGCTTCTAACAGTAGTTTAATTTATTCACACTCAGGTTGTTTTATTTTTTCAGGAGATGTTAATTTTGAATTTAGGAGTCTTCTGTTCACCAGAGACCCGGCTAATGACACAGCTGCATGACAAGACCCGGCACATTTTAATTGATGAAAACATTTCTATCAAATTATAAATACAAAAAGAAATTTAAAAAAAGTTATGATGGTTCCTGAAAAACCAGGCTCAACTTTTGACGATATCGAAAATATTAAACAATATAAAGCTATTGTTGTAAAGATTAAATGGAGACTGATTATTTTAGCACACAGTTTTCACAAAGTGTAAATATACTCAACTTTTTTTAAATTAAGAGGCTAGATCTGCATTTGTGTAAAATCTGAAAATGCTGGATTTGAAACGGTGAAATAATAAAACACGAAATAGTATAAAATATGGTACCTTGGTGTTGGAGCCTGATATAATCAGTACATAAAATGCAAGGTCACAAAACACGTGTTGTATAATAGTACACAGTTCTGCATACAATAAACCTATTCACATTGCCAGAAGTGTTGTGCTAGTGGGACATGACACACACACGCACTTATGTCAAGGGGTGGTGTCCAAAGGGTCTTTCTGCAAAGTTACTGCATTTCTAAAAAGTCTGTGTGTCTGTGTGTCAAAATAACTCAGAGCTGCAAGAGACGGCTGAGTGCGTGTTTTTTTCCTTCTGCACAGCATCTGTTACCTTTCCAAAAGGGCAAAATCTAATAAATCCTACTGATTGATTGACAGAAACTGTCCATTCTTCCTGCCCTTTCTCCGATCCACTGTGACAAACTGACATGAGTGACGTGACAGAGCACAGTCGTCAGAGGAGGGAGAACGAGAGCCATTTAACGACAGGACAAATATCCGTTTGGAGCGAATAATAAATGATCATTAAGGCATTAAATATATGTATAATCCAGAAATGTCAATAACTGGTGCATTTTATGTTTTGTATGTCTGTTGCGATATTTTCAGGTTATATAAGAAAACTATCATTTTTTTAGTTTGCAGGAAAGCAGTTAAGTTATATCCGGCATACATCAGGCTTATATAAATCATTACTTGCAATGCAAATAGATAATAGTCCCCTTATGAAATCCCTCGATACAGTTTTTTTATTTAAATCTGCTTCAAATTTCGCACACTTAGAAATATCGTAAATATGTCTGAGTTTCTTTATCAAGTTCCACGAATGATTATCTGACAAACAAAAGCAAATGTTGTAAAAATTGTAAAGACATTTTATACAAAATTCCTGGATCTAAAGTTTTTGTTTTTTCCGCACCCATATTACTTCATTCCACCTAATTTCATGGTAATCTGACTTGTAGTTAAAAACCAACCAACACACAAACAGGGGTGAAAACATAACCTCCTTGACATAGGTCACTATAATGCATATAATTACCAATATTAGAAAACTATTGTTTTGTCACATTTCACAATGTAAAAAGGAAAGAAAGCCTCCTTTTTTCTATATTTAGAGAAAGACTAATTAATATTTCTACTTGCATTTATGTTAATATTAATCATATTTCACAGCATGTAAAAACCTTGTTATGCCACAATCTTTTAAAAGGTCAAATATTCAATATCAACACGGCCACAATCAATCTGTGTTGTGAAAATGACCTTTCTTTGGACTTTTTCTGAAAACTTATGATTACATTTGGAGTAACGAGATATGCGTGGGATCAAATTATACTTGTAAAATGTAAAGTCTCTCCTCTTTGGCTTGCTTTTGTACTATCTCTGTGTGACGACACAGAGCGATCTCCCTCCTCCTCCTCCTCATCCTCCTCCTTGTCCTCCTCCTCCTCCTCCTCCTTCCTTTCACCTCGCCTCAACAAAGCTGAGCGCTGAGGCTGTAGTCATAGAAACGGGCGAAGGCAGTGGCAGTGAGCCTCGGAGTTGTATCCAACGTTTGTCAGGAAGAAAAGTAATCAGACAACTTGTGTTTAGTATTCTGAAGCAGTACGAGAGAAAGAGAGGGGGGGAGAAGGGGAGAGATGGAAGTGTGTGAGACGGAGGCAGGAAGGTGGCAAAGATGAAAGGAGAGAGAGAGAGAGATGGAGGGAGCAGCAGGAAGAGAGAGAGGAGGTGGGGGAGAGAGGAGCGAGAGGCCGTGCAGGGAGGGAGAAAACAAGACATGAATAAATATACAAAAGAAGAGAAGGCAGCGATGGAAGGATAAAGAGACCTACACATGCTGTGGTGGGAGAGGAGGAGACGTCGTGCAGCGTAGTCAGAGAAACAAACACACACCCGAGCTGCAGCTGCACACAACCACAGAGCAGGACATCTGACACACACAGACACAGACAGACGCAGGGAAAACAGGGAAGCAGGAGAGAGGTACAGAACGGTGGGAGGTAAAACACAAGCATCCACTCATGTTTCAGCATCCAGGACAGACAGAGGTGTGTGTGTGTGTGTGTGTGTGTGTGTTTCTGTGGGGACCCAGTTTTGCTCTTGCGTCAGACAAGAGCAAAGATGAGTCATAGAGGAATCGGAGCGCCCTCCCCTCCACTGCCTCCCCCAGTGTGTGTGTGTATGTAAGGAAATAGAAACAGAGGCGTAGGACTGAAGGGGCCACGGTGACGTCACTGAATCCCCTGTTACCCAATGAACCTGACAGATGCTTTAGCAAACAGGCGAGGATGACTCGTGTGTGTGTGTGTGTGTGTGGGCATGCGAGCGGGACTGGACTTGGACTTGGAGTTTGGGGGTGGGGGGTGGCGGGGTGGGGGGGTGGCGGGGTGGGGGTGAAAGCACATAAACTGATTTCATGCCCAAGCGTAAAGGATGAAAGAAAATCAAATGTGTGCGTGCGTCTTAACATTCAGGCCCTGACTGTTTTATGCCACTGACACAGACTGGAGGGAAACACTGGCAACAAAGTAGAGCTAAACAATCTCTTTAGAGTAATTTGGCTCGTGTGTGTGTGTGTGTGTGAGAGAGGGTGTGTGTGTGAGGGTGTGTGTGTGAGTTTTACAACCCATATCTGGGTCCCGGCCAACACAGACAAACACAATTTTAATGGGGCACCTGGAGATGCTGGAGTCAAGCAGTGTGTGAGTCAGTGTTCGTGTGGACTGACAAATCACTGTCTGCAAGACAAGATAAAAATCAACACAATGTTAATAAAGGTTTAATACAATCAAAACTCAATTTATCCATAACATGTACTTGAGTCAATTTTGTAAAGACATGTAAATTAGGGGTTACGTTATTTGGATACTTTAAATTGTCCCTATGTGGGAAGGTGAGAGTGAATGGTTGTTTGTACGCTGTCCAGGATGTACACCAGCTCTCACCCAGTGTCGGCTGGGATTGGCTCCAATGACCCTCAAAGAATAATGGTATAGATAATGGATGGATGGACAGACGGGTGGATATATACTGTTATAGTAGACAGTAGAGTAAACATCCAAATCATTACCACCTGCTAATTCTCATGTCAAAAATCCCCACATGAAGATTGTGTCTCCTTCAACAGCACTGTACAGAAGTGCACTGTTCCTATAGAGCTTAATTATGAAGGTTTCACTAGATTAAAGTCCCCAAAACACAGCACAGCACAATCATTAGTTTAGTAACCATCAGGATTTTATCACAAGTTAGTTTTTTGAATAACCACATGACTGAGGCCGGTGCAAATCTTTCTCGGTGTTAAACCAGGTCACATCTCTCCCTCACATTAACCAAGTGCTGCAAGTGCCCCATAAAACCCATTAAAAAGCTGAATAATGACAAGTGGACATTGATAATGTGATCCAAGCAGAATCAGGACTTTTATTTTGTGTATAAAAACATAATTTCTAAGAGATGGAGCAGAACAACAGCATGTGATGAACATTTATATATTAACCAATACGGTGTCTGAGACGGCCAGAAGAACGAGCTCTTTTCTCTAGGGATGGAAATAAACTGCACACACACGCACACACACACGCAAACGCACACGCACACACACACACACACACACACATACTCACACACACACATACACACACACGCACATGCAAACACACACGCACACGCACACACACACACACAAACACACTCACACACACACTCACACACACACACACACACTGCACATACGTAGACACAAGGATTCTTGGAAAGAGTTTGTGTTTCCATAGCAACAAAGAGGGCAATTAAGGTAGAGTTCCCGTGTTTGTTGCAGGAACAGTGGAGTGGGTGGAGTAAGTCACATAAGCCCCTCCTACACCACATCCCTTAATGCTCTCCTCTTAACTAGTGCAGTTGCCCTGGATACCACAGCCTCCAGGGGTCACTACAGGGAACCCAAAGCCCTCGCCTGATTTATTTTTCCTCTGGTTTTAGGGCGTTCCTAAAACGTTCAGCCAGTGGACTCGCTGAAATTATGCCTATTTGAAAGACAGGGTGGGAGAAAGACAGTGCGCCATCTTAGAGATGAGAGAGAAGGTGCAAACGAGTTAGAGAGAGAGAGAAAGACGGGAACAGCAAAGGAGACAAAGACTGACGACCAAGCTCCTGAGAGCAAAGAGAAAACGGAGAGAGCTAATGACGGAGCGATGCAGTGAGAATCTCTTCAAGCGTTTGGGCTCCTGACTGCTCATCTGTAAACTTTGTTCATGTTTGTTGCCTCCTCCTTATCAACAGCAACAGGGTTTAATCTGAGACTTTTCCTTTACCTGTATTCCTTCATTCGTGGTCTCTGTTTTTTTTCTCTGTCAATGTGGCCTTGTTGGAGACGCTGCCTTTTAACCTTCTCCTCAGACATGTGCACAAACACACACAGGCACCACAGTTAAAGAGGCTGTTATTAATATTTTAGACCATCAGGGGAAATGATCAGCCATGATGAATAAATCAAAAATTCGAAAGGGTATGAGCAGGTCCAGACACATCAGTGATTCATATTGTCAGAAATCTATCTATCCATCTATTCTCGATATAATGGCTTTAAAATAGTTAATAACTATGCAAGTAACCATAAGAAACCAGAACAGAGTAGTACCGGACTAACTTTTACTCATTGGAAAGGATGCAGGACAGGTGCCAACCTTATTAATCATCAGTTGTTACTGGGAGGGAGGGAACCACACATGCATTCTAAATGTCGTCTGCCTGCAGAGGATGGTTAAAACTTTATTGATGTTTCAATGGGTCATTTTTCACCCACTGCTGATAGTCAGTGTGTTCGTGTGAGAGCAAGAGAGAGAGAGGAGGAGGAAGATAAAGAAAACAAGAAAGAGAAAGATCGACCAAAGCAACCACGCAGCTCTACACTGAAGCAGTCTTTATGTTTCTAAATATTTTAGTATCATTATGAAACTCTGCTATAAAATCACCCGTTATATTTGTGTAAAATTCTGTAAACTGTAAGTCGACGCGGTTCGTTGGCTTCCGAGCTGCGCCTCTTCTTGTTGCTTTTTAACAAATACACGTGTACAATTGTTTATGGGAGGATCAATCCACAAAAAATGTGAATTACGTCTCCCACCTGTAGGGGGTACCCCAAGTGTATCCGGGAACAATTCTTACATTGTGTTGCTTTAAGCTAAGTCAAATTTCAAGCAGCAGCCGTAGTGAATATGAAAGTGAATATTGAGGGTATGAGATTTTAGTGCCAATAAAGCAGGTTTGAATTTGGCTGAAACGTGTAAATGAGAAACAGACAAACAAGGAGGGAGACATGACGTTACAGAGAGAGAACGGAGGGTTATGAGGAGAAAGAGCTGCCGAGATTAAGGCAGGTATGTTTCAGTGAACCTGATGGCTATCTGACCGTGCACATTTTATTACTCCATTAAATAACCCACTGACTAACATAGAAACAGGCCAAGTGTGGGCACCAAGCCATTAATAACAGGCGTAAAGCAAGGATTGTCCTGTCTGTGTGGAGCAATGGAGCGCAGATGGTTCGGTAGATTCATGTGAGGAGAAGCAGTGAGTGGAGAGAGGAGGTTCAGTGTGAGACGGGACAGCATCAGGGTTTAGGTTTCATTCAGCTTCACTTTAAACACATCAGGATTAAAAAATACAGTACAGACTTTTAAAAAAAGTTTTTCCCTAATAAACTGAACAGACCTGCTTCAAGGTCGGCATTAAAAATCCATGCTGTGTTCAACCAACAATAATTTATTGAGAATTCTGGTGGAGATGACACAATCTTATCAAAAGTAAATATCTCAGGTTGATTCAAATTGATTTAGAATATTTCAACTATATTAGTTGGAAAGGCTGTGGTTTGAATATTTCACAAACTGTTAACCCCATAAAGCATTAATTACAAGCGGGGTAAAAAGGAGGATATGATAAAGAATTGAAAGATGGTTTTTTCTTTGATTTTATGACACTGAGGCATACTTGACATCTAAAAACTTACAGATTTTATCGAAACATAGTCCTTTAATTACACAAAACTGAGACAATAGTTTATACTGAGACGTTCACTGACCTTTAGTCACTGGTGAGGCATGAAAAGCTCTGACCTCTGCCTCCACATTAACCTGATTCAAGGCCACAGAGACGTTAGTGTTAAAGAACAGTAAAAACATCCATGTTTGCAGCTTATGAACAGGAAAATATCAAGATTCCAAACAGTCAGCTTAGATTAGAACATAAAGAAATGAGGCCAGAGTCTGTCAAAATGTCTGCATCCCTTCCCAGTCTATTTCTGCTCTCTGATATTTACTGGAACTCACCATATTGTTTAATGCAACAATTTAAAGGGTCAAATTAAATAACTTTTCCATTACTTCAATTTCTCCTCCATTGGAGGCGAGGAATTCAAAAACTGAATCTGCAGTAGATCCTTATGCAGCTTGCACACACACGCGGGCGCGCACACACACACACACACACACACACACACACACACACACACACACACACACACACACACACACACACACACACACACACAACACACTTTTTAGAAATGCAGTCACTTTGCAGAAAAACTCTTTGGACACCACCCCTTAACATTTGACTATTTCCTATACATGAATCTTTTTTTTAGCCATTTGCTGATCGCAGGATATTTATTTTTGTCATTTACCATCTGATTGTAATCAGTGGCAGCACAGTGCCATCCTGACCTCAATAGTATTTGAGGTATTCAAAACCAACCCTATCTCACCAATATACTTTCGGGGTTTAATAAAATGTTATGCTGCTCAGAAGTGAGGTGTGCTACAGTCAGGTATATGATGCCATCTACTGTGCCAAACCGGGCTGGTGTTAATGCCTCAGGCAGCAGTTTGGAGGAATAAAATATTTGCAGGGCTCCTTTAAACCTTGTGACAAATGTGAAGAACTGCATTTGAAATGCAATATGTAAAAGAGAGATGAATGGAAGAGAAGTGAATATAGAGTATGAAAGATGCTTCCCAACTCCCTGCATTTTAATTCTTCATTCGTTTCTGCCGAATTTGTACTGACTTTACCCTGTCCAACATTTCTCTGTTTAAAAGGTCGGCGGCCACACCATGCTACCCATCCGCTGGATGCCCCCTGAAAGCATCATGTACAGAAAATTCACCACAGAAAGTGATGTCTGGAGTCTTGGAGTCGTTCTCTGGGAAATCTTCACCTACGGAAAACAGCCTTGGTACCAGCTCTCCAACAACGAGGTACAGAAAACTAAAACACCTCTGACCACACCAGCTGACCCAGTGTTGGGATAACGTCAAGCTTGTGAAGGCAAGAGATCCATTACAACAAAAAGAAGCAGCATCTTTATGTAAATGTTACCTTGGAAGCACCTCCAGCCAAACAAGTAATGAAAACATGATGTCGTAGGCTTCAGATCTGAGGAAACAGCCCTTCAGTTCCAATAAATATTTGATCAACTGTTGATCAAAGTTTCTCACAGGTGAAGTTATGTGAATCCTTTGGCCTGAGTCATCTCAGTTTACAGTACGAAGCTACAGCCCAATGCTCAGAAGCTCAATAAGTGAGCGAACATGTCTTGAATTAATGTAGAGATTCAACACAGAGCCGAGGAGCCAGGTTTGACTCTGTTCCCCATTCACAGGGAGGCAGATGTGAGAGTGCTGCTGTCTGGCATCGCTGTCAGACGACTGCAGCAGCAGACGCTTCTTTTGTTCTGAGCGGAAATTCCTTTGAAACCCTGTTTTTCCAACGGGAGCCACACCATATCTGTTTCTTTTTGCCATGAATCACCCTGACTTTTGTGGTCCGGTGACACTAGTACATCTAAATATCTGTTCTTCTTGGACAACACAGCATACGGTGACAAAGGCAATAGATTCACTTTAAATACAGATAAATAAAAATGGAACATATGAGGTAAACTTATTTTCTCTATTAATATTTTTTTCTATTAGTTTTGCGAAAAATAGTGAGAAATGTACATTTTCCAGATACAGTCTTTATAAATTTTTTTATGATATAAAACACAAAATTAACTCATCCTCTCATCTGCTGGAACTATAAGGATTGTTTGGCACTTTTTGCTCGATACAGTAAATTTCCTTAATTTTTAATTGATAATCAAGACAGCGGCCGTTTAGAACTTTTCACAATACAGTGGCATGTCTGTTGATTTGATTAATACAGACAATACATTATTATATGAAATACACCAGGCTGAACCTCAGAAATCCTGTATGACTCTAATGACTGTAACCATGTTAAAAAAAAAACTGTTTAAATTAATACATTATTATTGACAATTAACAATGGACTGTTTAATAATAAATAACTTTACAAATCAGCCCTTTGGTCGGTTACACTCAGGGTCTTGACCCAGTTTCCTGCATCGGATCCTTTCAACCCTTCACCTTCACCATGGCCTTGTGAACCTGCTCATGACCTCCACTCTGGTTACTGCTCAACATGTCAGCCGTCCCGTTTACATCCAACTCTTTTGGGCTGCGTCCAAACTCAGCCTTTAACCCCTTTCACCTTCTTCTTGTCCCCTTTAAATCTATTACATATCTGCTGATTCACAGTTCACTCTCCTCCTGACCCGAATCTGATGCTCAGATATCTGTAACACGGGTTATGGACCTTTGTTCCAAAACTAGATATCCCTATATTTATACATAGATTTATTTACTCTGATTCCCATCACAAAATGAGGAGATGGTAAAGCTGCTTGATTGGCAAAAAGATAAAACTCTTACAGATCAGATCCTTAATAATGTAGAGCAGTTTATCTAATGATAATCGAATGTTCATAAAGCGATTTGGTGCTTTCGGGAGGGATTAATAGAAGCTGCTAATTAGTATTCATTCCACACAGCAGGGTGTATTTTTAATGTTTGAGGAAATTATAAAAAGCTTAATTATATTACAGTCAAATAGCTGTATAGATATTTTCCAAGCCACTGTCAGACGATGATATACCCACTCCCTGTACAGAGGAGCACTTTCCTCTTCATTCAGCCGCTCTGTTTCAAAACGTGTCGCCTAACTCTTGATCCCCAAATACTCGCGCTGAAGCAGATTTAAAGCTCAAATCCGTATTTTTTTTAACTTTAACTTAACCTATACGAGAAGATATGAAGTGTAATGAGACAGTAAATTAATTGAGCTGTTGTCGATTTATAGTTGGAGACTTTTCCGCTCGCAATCTTATTAAGAAATTGCATCATTTGTCTGGATGGCTGCTCCAGCGCAATGTGACTTCATCAGTGCAGAAAATAATTTATTCACGCTGACATTTTCCCTGTATGCCACTGCAGCGATGTGAAACAGGTTTACCAAGCAAAGGCTGCATCATACTCACGGGAATTTAATGAATACACAAAGTTATAGACTTCAAGTTGGTGTTTGTCGGTTTGTTAGCAGGGTTATGCAAAAGGTGCCTCACATAACCATGACATCTTGGCGCAGATCCCAATCAGGAATGCAGGAATCTTTTCACTTTCTTTAACATTAGTGTTTCTTGACATTTACCTTAATTTATCAGAGTAAATCATGGATCTTGATAAAAAAGAGACATCTTTAGTGGAGTGATATTTATGAGTGTGTGTAATTTGGTACAGATCCAATTAAAAAGGGTGAATTTAAAGGCGGGGACTCTAGGGCCTTGGCAGAGCCGTCCTTAATTTCCTCCTCTTTGTTTCTCCCCCTGTAGGTGATCGAGTGTATAACCCAGGGCAGGGTGCTGCAGCGCCCCAGGACCTGTCCTAAAGAAGTGTACGACCTGATGCTGGGTTGCTGGCAGAGAGAACCGCACATGAGACTCAACATCAAGGAAATCCACTGTCTGCTCCTCAACCTGGCCAAGGCCTCACCTGTATACCTGGATATACTGGGCTAAACACAGGAAGAGGACGGAGGATGCGTTTGTGTGAGATGTATGTGTGTTTAGGTGTGGATGGATGCTGTATTTAAGTGTGTGTGAGCACTTGAGGTATGTTTGTGTGTCTGCTATAGGGTAGACATGGTGATACCTCTGAAGTGTGTGTGCGAGCAAGGTGGCGCTGTACAGGATGTGAGGCTAGCACCAGACTCTTAAAGGCAATCAAAATTTCTCTTTCCTCTCGACCAATTTCCTCTCCTTTGTGCATCTACTTCTTCCCCTTTTCCTCTCCCGAAGACACATTTACAATGAGTAATTTAACTTTGGAGGAGAGGAGTAAAAAAGCTTCTCTCTTCTTTTCAAATGCTTTAAACTGACTGGGACTAAATTGCTGAAACCTGATAAACAGGACTTTAAATTTGGTGACTCATCTGTCGGACAACGGGACTCGTTGTGAACATCCTGGAGTTTTCAAAGGAGGCGCAGCGCGGGGAGGATTTCCAGAAGCCTTGAATACTTTTGCGTGTAAATACGAGACTGTGAGACCCTTTTCAGAGAAAATGGCTCAGTGAGATGTGGAGCCATGAAGACGCCGATTCCCCCTTTCGCCCTGTCTGTCTATGTGACCTCTTTCTTTCTGTCCGTCTCTCAGAACTGTACGCAGATATTAATGTCAGCATTCATACAACGTGGCTTGTGGACAGGACGACATGATAAACACACTAGTTAACGTTCAGTAGATTGACTGGAACAAAATAATGACGAAAACAAAAAAAAGAAGGAAACACTCTGGTTTTCTGCCTGTCAGATAAATCAGGAAGTGAGATGGGATGACTTCTGATTTATGGCTGATTTAGCTGATTACAAAAAAAATGGACTAACAATACGCTGACAACTGAGGCTTAAATGAGCTGCTGGGGTTAAAAAAATTATCCAGAGAGAGGACAGAGGTTTTTACACGACACTGTAACTGAATGATGAATATGGAAACAAAGGGGGGTTAAAAGAAAAAAAAATGCAACAGATTGATATTAATGACTTTACAGATATATGCAACCATATCTGCACAGTGCATTGTTTTCTCTATGACTTTGCCTGAGACGTAACATGATGATCATCCATCCAGCCCCTCCCCCTCTCACCGAAGTGACAGATGCTTCCCTCGTGATGTCAAGCGCCCGTGTCGGAGGTCAATTGATTCATTTGTCCACAGCTGTCCGACAATCACGAGGTCCTGGTGTTGATGGAGGGGGGGCGGAGGGTGTGATGGAGGAATAAAGGCTGCTTAGGGAGGCTGGGTTTTTTGAGTGGTCAGATCACGGTCAGATGTGTGGGCGGCTGCGCTGGAGAAGGTGTGGTTCATTTGGTCAACCCATATTAAATCATCAAGGCTCTCAGCACTCAGACATCCTTGAAAACCACATCTGTGCTGGAGGGGATGTACACAACACAACACAACACAAGACACACACACATACTGTATACCTTATCCCGTCATCCCTCCATCTCCACACTCACAAACTGAAAGACACTCAAAACGGGCCGAGAAGGAAATTGAATTGTGCATGTTTTATTATTTGAGCGGTGCAGTGCTTTAGCCAGGCCCCGTCCTCTGTAATGGTGTAATGTATATTTCATTACAGCCTAATGGGCCCCATTAGCAGAGTCTCCTCACAGACATTCAAGACTTATTGTTTTATGGCCGAGAAGGAGCGATGGAGGGAAGAGGAGAGGTGAAGGAGGGGAAAAACAGAAAGCACGACTGAGGAGCAGAGGTAATAACGCATATTGGGAAGAAATGGAGGGGAAGGGCGAGCGCTCAGAGCAGAAGCAATGGGGTAGAAAAGAGCAGACGATGGGAGCGTGCAAAGGTAGGGTCGTGTGGAGAGGTGGGGAAGGAGAGAGAGAAGAAAGTGGAGGAGAGAAAAGGCGGAGAAGGGGAAGAGAGGAGGTGTGAATGTCCTCAGGGAGAAAGTGAGAGTGAACATCCATCATTACCGCGGCCTGCAGATGTTCTATAAGCCACAACTTCAACTTCATGCTGCCGTCACATTCCAATGGCTGCCCTCAAACACACACACACACACACACACACACACTTTACTGGCACTCCACCAACAGCTTACACTGAGAATAAACTCAATAATGCACCGCACATCCCGAGATGAGGAACCACTTCACAGCTCACATATCTGGTCACATGCTCACACACAGACAGACACACACACAGTGTACATACAACATCTCACATGCATGAAAGAAAACACACTCAATGTTTGTTTTTGCATTTTACCGGGGAATGTCTGATTTCCTATCAAACATATTTACAAAAAAAATCATGATCACTGCACCAACAGCATCAACGTTGGTTGGTGTGAAACATCAATCTGGCGTCTAATTTGTTTATTAACAACAGCACTTGATGGTATTGATGTCTGTGAACTTGAAAATGTTGATTTGATTGATTTATAGTGATTGATTTGTATTAATATTGTTATTATTTATAAATCAAGAAGCATTTTGTACATTTCTTTCTATATCTAAAAGTTGCCTTTTGCAACAGCAACACTGGTTTACTCGATTATGTTTTGCAAAAAAAATGCGTAGGATAGTTATGTAATGTATTTTTATGTCAGGCTCCCTCTGAACGGCGACCTATAGCCCGTCCTCATGTACAGTGCACTTGACAACAGGGATGGACGTCTCATCAGTCTGTCACATTCAACCTATTTGACATATCGCAAAATGATCCCGCCCTGTCAGAGCATGAACTGCTGCAGCATTGAGCTCGCAGGCGGGTCCGTCCCTGCTGTGCAGTCGAGTGGAGTTTGCACACTCAACAACTTGCCACACATTATCTCTGTGTGGTAAACAGAGGGCCGGGTGTGCGAGGGCCTGTGTGCGTACGCTGGGAAAAACTGTGAGAAACGAACACAGATACGAACGCCTCCAATATCAGAAGAGCAGAAGAGCACCTGCTGTGTTAAAAAAAATAATAATGAACTGTGTCAAGTTGGACGGCGGCGAAGTTTTTACAGTTCCAGGAGGAGGAGGAGGAGGCTGAGAGGAGAGGGTTGTTTGTTAGGATGAAGACGTGTCAGCACAGGGCTGAAGTGTTCTGTGATATGTTAACACAGCTCCGGTCTCTGCACCAACGCCTCACATCAAGGATATGGGTCAAACAAAGCCCCCCCCCCCCCAAAAAAAAGGAGGAAAAACAACAACTGCTGTATGAACGGATGCCTCAGAAAACGAGGGACCGACAATCACTGACTTCTCTCTTTCTCTCTTATTCAAGTGACCTACTGTAAAATAGACAATGAAGCCAACTTTCCTCCTCTATGCTGCCTATACTGTACGTGATAGTCTTAAACTGGTCCCTAGAAGTGCTACTTCCTTTTTCTTCTTTCTTTTTGTATAATGAAATAACTGCGAGAGGAATAAAGAAAATAGGTGTACAAATGTGAATTAGCTGCTGGAAGAAATAAGCGTCGCTAACTGCTGTGTCAGAGACTTGTGTCAGTATCTAGGTTGTACTATTTTCTTTCTTTCGTCTGGGAAGTGGAGGGCAGAGAATTGGTAAAAGCTGCATGGGACTTACAAATGATGTGAAAACTGAATGACATAAAGTACATCAGCACCCAGGATGCAAAGCGATGTTCGCTCACTCTCCCGGCGGAGTGGGTGTGTGCATGCATGTGTGTGTGTGGGGAGAGCTGATTGAAGCCGGAGTGAGTCAGTGGGGATCAACACACTGGGTTCAGACTTTAGCCAAATCCCAGTTCAAAAACAAGTTTCATGGTAGGAATCAGGAACTGATTTGTTGTCGCTGTTCAACCGATTCATCATGAATGACTTCACTTATTCATGTCGAACTGAGTTTGGTGTTATGGCAGCTAACATTCATGGAATCAATTGCTTTGTTGTGACTCCAACCATTAGCTTCTTCTAACACTTGAGTTTCACATGAGTGTATCAGCAATAGTAACAGATTCTTCCCTTTTCCTATCGCCTCACGTTAACACCAGCGTGAGTTCGGGCTTAACCCTGTGACTCACTCCCTGTCCACACTAATGCAGATTATTTCCTCTGAGTTTGCAATTCTCCTCCAAACACAAACACTGTTGCAAAAACTCTGGTTTCTGTATATCCATGTTTAAATGTCAAATTTAGCTCTTGAGAACCTATGACATCACAGTTTACCTTGCACATGCTCACTGCTGCTTTGTTCGATAAGCAAGCACCACAAACCATTACTCTACATTTGGTTGGCCCTGCCAGATCTAATCACAAGTTTTCAGCTCAATTTATCACTTCAATTTAAGTTTTTTATTTGACTTAATTAAATCTTTCTTCCCTAGTGTTTGATGGATTTGTTCATGCAGACTTAAGAGCATTTGTAGTTGTGTCTGTCTGGACGGAGATATTTTGTAAAACAGAGTGAAAAACATTAGTAAAAAACAAAAAAAAAATTTGCAATAGTGTAGACGAGGCCTCAGTGAGCGAGAGCATATTTCACACACAGTGCTGAGTCATCAGGAGAGTTTTTTATCCATGTCTTATTGATTCCCCTCTCTCTCTCACAGTCTGAGCTAAATGAGCTGAAATACCATAAAGGTTATTTTAAAGATTACCTTTGTGCTTGAATGCGTCTGGGGCCCATATGCCTGAGAAAATGTAATGCAAAAAAAAAACTGCTTCTCTGCAAAAAAAAGAATGGGGAAAAAATCCAGAAAAAAAAGGGATTCTACAAAATGCAGAATGTCTGTCTCCTCTTTCCCAGATTTTTTGATTCTTTGCTATTTGTCTCTGTGTTTCGAGGGTTTCGCTGCTGCTGCAGCGGTGTTAGTAAAACCAGAGGGGGTGGGATTATTGGATGTTTTTGTGGATTTTGGGATTGTAAGAGACGTGAAAAAGGGCAGAGGACAAAGCGCTGCAAGGTTCCTGCGTGAAAGATGTTAAAAATGTTATTCCTATGCCTAAACATGCTCTTTGAAATGTTAGAAACAGCTGTACAAAGCACACAATGTAATTAAAAGCTGGAAATAATCTTGACTGATGCAGCTAATGTTTGTCTTTGCAAGCCGGTTGTTGTTCAGAAAAGCAAAAGTTATGATGCCACCCATGCGTGCTTTGCTGGTGGACACACACACACACACGCACACACACAGAAACACACGCGGGGTGGAAATAATCATAGTGAGTCATGATGATAATGATGGTGATGATATGATTTCTCTCTGAACATGGACCAGTTTGTCGTGATATAATGTAATTAATAAAAAGTGTTATGTCACCTCAAAGTTCCTGCAACTGACTATAATGATGAGTTACGTGTATATCCATGAGTGTGTGTGTGTGTGTTAGAGAGGGAGACACACATGCCCATGCAGCAAACAAAGGAGGAAGAAGAAAAGAGAATCGTTCAGGGCAGTAGGAGAGAAACAGGAAAATAAGTTGCTCTAAATTCAGTGATAGAGCTGGAGTGTCGGAGTGGTGCTACATCATTTTATTAATCCCAGTATAAATCCAATGTCTTTTAAGAGTGAAAAAAGAAAGGAACTTGCGTGGTTTGCAGATTAGCAGCAGGCTGAGAGCTTTTGCAGGGAATTGTACAAGTGAATTGGACAGAAGAGTTCCTTCTAAATCCCTGATGCAATTAACCAACAGCTGAATTAATATGTTCTTTTTACCCAGAGCCCTGTCTACAATTTATCTTTTAATAAAAACATCATTGGGAAGGAGATGAGAAATGCACCAGGCGCACAAAATTCACCTTGGTGTAACAACGTGTGTGTGCATGTGTGTGTGTGTGTGTAAAGAAAGACAGTCAGTGATGGTGGTAGTGCTCTCCTGGTGTACAGTGGAGGTTTCATGTACTCAGCACTTCAACCTCATAAATAACACTTTTAATCAACACACACACACAAACACACACATACACACACACATACACAGGGTTGTCAGGATGAGGGAGGCTGTAAAAGCTGATCTACTACACGTCTTGGGAAGACACACATCAGAAGAGTGAGGCCAGTCTCTGTGGTTCAGCTGCAGAAACTGTACAACTTCTTACCAAACTGTCCTGAGTTTATACCAAGCTCAACATCCTCATAACAACACCACACCTTCTCTCGGCTTAATGACAGATTCACTTAATCTCAATTAATAGGTTCAACCCCATTAATGGAGTTCCAAATCTGTTATTTAAGAGGATAAAAAGAAAGGTGCTGCAGGCAAGAGCAGGGGAGTCTGCATAAGTATATTAGACATATCAAAAGTTAACTTCTGCAATTTGACATTGCTTTAAGGAGGTATTTAAGTAATGCTGTTTTCTGGCAGATTGTACTGCAGCCTGTAAAGGGTGCGGGGGACTTAGGGAGCCTGAGCTCGAGGATAAATACAATTTGACCCCAGATCATTAAAGATCCTCTCAAGGCCTTGTTTTTTTATAGAGCGATCAGTCAGTAAAGAGCATAGCTCCGCCGAGGCCGAACGTTAGTCTAGTTCTTATTGTAGAAATACAAAATAAAAAGGAAGTATGTTGTAGTGTATTACTATTATTATTATTATTCATCTTAAAACACAGGCAAAGAAAGAGGGAAAAACAACTTCTGCCTGATCGGTATCGGTACCAGGCCCCATCCCTCCACCAAGTCTGGTTGAAATCAGTAGTTTTAGTAGGTTGTGCGAAATCCTGCTAACAACTAAACCAACACAAAAAACAGACCACTCAACAAATTAGAATGACTCTCATAAAGCACAAGTCCACCAAAGCTGTTTGGCCACTTAAGCACCATGTTGACATATACATGTATAGAGTATCAAATGGATCAGACCCAATTTATCAAAACCATGTCTAAAGTTATTCTGTTATTCCTTTGCCTCTAACTCAGCCGTCAATCAAGTTTCAAGAAAATCTGTTCAGTAATTTTTGCATTCATAACTTTGGCAAGGATGACAAAAAAAACCTTGTTCAGGACCAAGTTACATTTTCTATTAATGTAGCGAGATGTCAATGTATGTGTTTGTCATTGAAAGAAACTGATTGGTATTGAAAATATCCATAAAACCTTCACTGTGTGGTTTAATGACAAAATATCCAATCAACGAAAAACCCACTTTGGATACCTTTACATAATGGGCTTCATGTTGACCACAAGGAAAGAATAACTATCTTAAATATTCTGTGTGATTCAGCACTTTTAATCCTGTGGTGCCCCTTCAAGCCAATAAGTTCACCGATGAGTTTCAACAAAATGCAATCAATTTAAATAAAACACCCAGTTTGGGTAACTTCTCATGATAAATATGAAATAGTTGCTACAATGGACAATATTGGAACAGGTGAAAACACTAGATAGACAGAAACACCACAAAGACAATATTCCAGTACTTTGTGTCGTTTTCCAGCAAAGGAAATCATCGCTGCCAAGAAACAGGCCTTTAAGCCTCTATCACGCGTGCTGTACATCAAAGCCCCAGTAATGCCGTTACTAACTATAGCCTGTCTTTACCTTAATACCATACTATTATCTGTAGCCTCATCCCAGAGGATCTCAAAGCAGGGAGGAAGACTAACTGTTGTTCGGAGTAGATGTGTCATTACTACAGAAACACAGGCTGAGGGAGGAAAACACACAGCCGAACAATGGTCCAGTGGGGGGGTCGAGGTGAGCCAAGCTGCTCCGTAATGACGCGGACCAATTAGAGACGGTTAAGGCAACGACAGGCCGTCATTAGTGGTTAGTCCCTCACTGCTGCACCTGCGTAGTGACATCAGCACCGCAGGCAGGAGCGTGGACGTGCTCCCTCACAATCTCCAGCATCTGTTGGTGTGAAAGTGAGTGATTGTTGTTCACGGCCCAGTAATATCAAGCATAATGAATGTTTTTAGATGAAGCCATTTTCCTCCCGATCTGTATTAATCTTATCTTGTTGTATATTAAACTAAAAACAGCTTGACTGGTTTGTATTTCAGCTCAGAGCACGGTGGGTTTCTCCTTAAAGTATTTTTTTACTAAAGCAAGTATAATAAGAGATACATACTTATCAAACTTAATGGACGTAATGAAGCCTGATTCGTGGTTTATGGTTATATTTTGAAATTTGAGGTCTTGATTTTGGAAATGGCTAAAGGTGGAAATACGGGGACCAGTGTTAATTTCGTTGACGATAACGATAACGAAAAATATTCGTTTACGCCCCTTTTCCCATGACTAAGACGATACGAAGACGTAACGAAATGGATCTTTGAAAATAAAAACTATGACGAAATCTATTTTAATTTTCGTTAACGAGACGAGACGAAAATGTTGGCGGTTGACTAAGTCACAACAATTTTTAAAAACATAATCGTATCAGGCCGTCATGAAGTACAAGGAGCGGCGAGTGTGTGTGTCTGTGTGTGTGTGCGTGTGTGTGTGTGCGTGTGTGTGCGTGTGTGTGTGTGTGCTCCCAGACAGCGCACCGGTCCCGAGGCTCCGCCCCCGCGCACTCGCTCAGAGACACAGTGAGATCCGAGCTCCTTCATGTGAAGCAGCCGGTCACTGACTCACCGGCTGCTTCTTAACTATGGAAACAGTGAAAACACAGAGTTCCTCTGGTCTCAGCTGCTCTGAGATCAGCGCCGCAGCTTCTGGATCAGAGCAGAGGCTGCAGCTGGTTTCTACCGAGCTGCAGTTTCCTCCTCCGGTCTGATCTGCTTTCACTTTTTGTTTTCACATTTCGCCAACTAAAATATATAGGCTGCAGCTAGTAAAGGTTGCCGACCCCTGCTATAGACCTATAGGAGGGATATCTAATGGACAACCTAAGTACTGAAAGCTAGACTAGTATGCAGTTGTAGACACAACACAGGGGGTCCCTGGACCTGAGAAGGGAAGATAAGGAGTTTAATGTGGCTATTAAATGTGACTAAAACTAGACTAAAATGTAATTCGTTTTCGTCGACTAAAACTAGACTAAAATGTAATTTGTTTTCGTCAACTAAAACTAGACTAAAACTAAGAAGGATAAAAATGACTAAATGTCACTAAAACTAATATGCATTTTCGTCAAAAGACTAAGACTAAGACTAAATCAAAAATAGCTGCCAAAATTAACACTGACGGGGACACAAATAAGAGAATTCTCTGTCATAACTATAGCAGGATTTCCTTTTCAGCAGATAAGAAACATAAGACAACCGAGAGACACATGAAAGACTAATGAAGTCAAACTACAGAGAATGAAATTGAGGATGTCAGGACCAGAATTTCAGACAAATGACAAAAGCAGGTGGGAGCAGTGAAGGTCACTTCTGTGACTTCCTTTCCCTCCAGCTCTGTTCAACTTCATTCAGTTGGGGTTGACTTTGAAGTGAAGTAAAACATATTCCAAAAAAGTAGACACCATAACACGGTCAATCGGCTGTGTGCTGCTATGATTTCCCCACATTTATACAAACAGCAGGCACTAACCCTGGTATAAACAAACTAATACAATTGTTCTGTATGTGGCCAACCCCCACGCCAATCGCCTCCTCACAGCTTTGTTGTTTTATCCATTAAATATTTTTTTTACTGCTGCAACTGAGCATAATCCTCAGAGCAACGACTGTTTCCTGACAAAGGAATGAGTGGTACATGATTTCTGTAAATATAATTTGAGCGATTTGGTTTGATATTAGTCTATGTGTCAAAAATAAAAAAGAAACACGTTCTTTCTCACAGGTTTTCTACTGGATAGTTTAATCATTACAGGGAACCACGTGAAGTGGTCAGAATTCAAGAAGATATTGCTCCTTTGAAAGAAAAACAAGAAGATACCAACACAAACATTAGAGGGGCTGAACAAATACAGATACGATTACAAATAACACCCCTGAAGATCCCTTGAGTGGATTCCAGTGAAATAAGTTGCTCTCAATTCACAGGAATGCTCCCTCCCCGAGGACGCCATCAAAATGGAAAACGCAGAAAAACAGGACAACCTCATAACCGAGAGCCATTCCTCATCTTCTGTCTCCTCCTACTGCTGCGAGAGTTTCCTGTTCCACCAAAACGGAACAGCCAGTGGCTTTATCAAGATTTATGAGCTAAATCATCATTGGAAATATTAGACACTTGCCGGGGCACAAGGAGAGGTGGGAGGGGAGTGGGAACGGGCTGCGGAGGAGATGAGGGGAAAAGGAGAAAGAGGAGACGGAGTGAGAAAAGAAACCAGTGAGTCAAAGGGAGATGGAGCGAGAAAGACTTAACTGAGCGAGATAGGAGGATTGTGTTAAGAACAGATGGCTAGACTTGATACAAAAAGCATTTTCACTACAATCTTTTATGTTCCTGCTGTTTTCTTGTCTAAATGTGCCAACATCCCAGTCAGAGACACTCAAAAACAAGCAGCGGAGATAAAGGGCTGGAGACAAATGGGAAAACAAGGTGAATCCCAAAATCTGTGAGCCACAGCCCTTGTCTCACATGATCCCTCCTGATGATACACGTATTTCTTATGCCTCAGATTTCTTTCTCAGGAAAATAACATTAACTCACTCACCAAAAAGAGAAAAACAGCCTTCTTATCCATGTTGGAGTTCCAGCCTCTAAATTTCTATTCTTCATAACTATAAAAATATAAAACTTTAAATACCATCCCTGCAGTCACAGCTGGTTATCAACTCAAAGTCAACAGAAGCGAAATTCATGTGAAACTTAGTTACCTAAAATATCAATTCTTTGTTCCACCCGAAGGAAAAAGCTAAAAACAGAAGAACAGAAGGTCAAAGCATTTGAGACATCATTTGAAGGATAACATATTTTAGTTTCCGCTTGTTTAATGTTGGAATAAACACAACTTAAGTTGATTCATACATCAATTTAAAAAGTAGTTTGACAATAAACGATGAATATCACCAAATTGAAATAGTTTAATCTTCTAGGAGCAATGAACCTCTTAAAAATGTCTCCAATGGAAAAATTGTATTTTAACTCAGTCTTTATGGACCAAAGGAATATAAACAATCGAAGAATGGAGAGACAATCAGACTTCACCAAAACGATGCGGGTAAATCTGAATAAGTTAACTGGTCTAAATCTGCATTCTTCTGTCAATATTGACAAAGGTTCAAGCATTTACACAACGTCCTGCCACCAGCTTCGTTTTCAGAGCTTCAGGCAGCATTGTCTGTTTTCCCATCTCCCTGTTTTAACATTAAATTCAAACCCAACCGATCTGTAGGGTTATGCTGAGTGTTAAATGGCACCGGTGGGAAATAAAACACATCTTTATTCAAAATTCAAACTGTGGTGTGTCTGATAAATGTCGGCCTCATTATTTTGCTGCCTGTTCCACCTTTAACGAGCTGAGCCTCCGTCAACTGAACAATAGCACACTCCATAAAATGACCAGTGAGCCGTGTGCTCCTGCAAATTGAATCAAGGGTATCTGCATCTGCCTGATTTTCATATGATTGACTAATAAATTGATGCAAGTGAGGCAAACAAAACTAAATCAGCCACGTTTGCCCTTTCTGAGATTCAAATAAAAACTGCTTGTACAATTGTATCGCGGGAGAAATACATCTGTGGCTAACAGGTCACATTAAATATAATGACGATAGGCGGAAAGAAGGGAGCGACAGAGACAGAGACACACAACACGGAGCAGTAAGAAACAGATAAAAAAAATCAGACGAAACACAAATGAGGTGCAGACAATGCATCAGGAGGCAGTCGCAGAAAACACCGGGGAGCCTGATGCAGAGAGAGAGAGAGAGCAGCAGAGGACGGCCAGCGAGCGAGGGATGGGCTTTTGATGGAGCCTCATCTGGAGTGTTTATGACGAGGCAGCGCCAGCAACGTAATGAGTTGACTGATCAATCTTTCCTCCTTGCTCCGCTGGATCAATAACACTGTTTTGACATCCTACATTAAGCTCTAACTAATTGCCAGATTGCTAAATGCTTTTAAGAAGGAGGAAAAAAAAAAACATATCCCGGGCAATCAATAATGCAATCACACCAGCGACTCTCCTATACTGCTGAGGGAGGAGGGATGTGCTGTTGTTTGTGTGTGTTTGTTTGTTTGTGAGCATGTGTGAGTGTGGCCAGTGTCAAAGGCCAAACATTTACCTGCTTTGTGAATTTCAGGACCTGTGGATGCGTCTTATTTGGGCAACTGGGAGTTGTGGTCGGGGGAAAAGGGCCGAGCAGAGCAGTGGTGTATTTGGGGTTTGAACTCCAGTGGCCTCAGTGGAACAGTTAGTTTACGTGGCTCATAGCTCGGTGGCTAAACCACCGAGACCACCAAGCGATTATTGACAGGGGATAGGAGTCTTAACAGCTTAATTCAATAATGACTGTGTATGTGGAAACTGCAGACATGTGTCTTATGTCTGATAGCTATCGCTCTTTTCCACTTCCCTTCGGCCACAAAGCTGTGCTCACCTAAGAAGGACCTGAGAGCTGGCAACCATAAAGCATCGCTGCAGCACAGTCCAAAGGGGGTAAGAAACACAGTGAGGCAGCTGTATTAGCAGAAAACACAAAACCAATCGTACACAACCTGCTCAGAACCGCGGAGGAGGTAGATAAAGGTACTGGAGTAATTTAGCAGCTGTAGATTCAGATACATCCCTCAGGAGCTGGTGGAGACCAAAAACAGACCTTTTAGAGAAAGAATGATTGATGTCGTTACTGCTCCCAAACAGTGACGTCAAAGTGTCTTGATCGCCACCTGGTGCCTGGCTGCAGTACAGGTCATAAACCCAAGTACACGTTAAACAGATTTTTCCCAAAGACCATTTCTGTGTTGAGTTTAAATAAATGGTTTGTCTCTGCTTTGGATATGCTAATCTTACTGGTGCTGTCAATTAACTTTGAACAACATTCTTGACAGAATGATCTCCACTCGAGGTTACCTTAAGAATCTCCTAAAAGTGCTCAGGGTAAAAGGAAGTTTGATAACACAACTCCATGACAACTGTGAAAACGTCACCTGCGGTTGAAGACCTTCTGTTACCATCCAATAACGAAAATTGTCAATATTCATCATTGCCCTGAAGTCTCTCTCTTGATTTTTGTCTTTGTATTTAGATTGTGTACATGGGGGGTGGAAAACCTAAATCATATGGCAGAGCAACATGTGAAAAGCACAGAACTTCTACGCTTGTACATGATTTTACCATAGGTTTTTTCATGTCTATACAGTGTGTGTGTGTGTGTGTGTGTGTGTGTGTGTGTGTGAGCGCACATGATTGAAGATCAACATGTTATTGTCTCGGACTAACAGGGTCAGGGATGGACAGGTAAGCGATACCGGACGTCAGTTATTCTTCACCTCCACAGAATAGTCGGAGATAAAAACCTCTTTTCATGAATTTTTCAGACAAGCCGAGCTTCTTGAGCTGAAGAGCTTCTCCGCTACAGTCGCTTCATACATTTTTTAACAAGTAGAAAGACTGGACAAGATGCCACAGATTCAAAAGTGCAGGTATAAAGGTGTCTGACCTGGTGTCTTGCTGTTTTTTGCAATTCGCACGATTCTTTACACGCAGCCATGAGAAGAATTGAAATGGAGGCTTGGGGGATCAGCCCAGAGGACAAAGCAGAGAATCAGAGGACGCACGAGCACAACATCTTCTTTTCTGTGTCAACATGGAATAAATAAGTAAAACAGCAGAGCCGATTGGTTTGGTAAAATGACAGTGAAACAGCCAGGGTCTGTAATAATTTACATGAACTCCCAGACTTGAACTTTAAGCCACGTTCACATTAATTGCAGAGATGCTGATTGTCGAATACTGAATGAGATGGTAATTACACTCCGATGAAGATAAACTGATGACTGTGTGGCTCTAATTGCTGCACATCTTGTTTGATTTAATAGCACCAAAGGAGCAAATATACATTTATTTTCCACAGTGTGAAGATGTATTTAGACGTTTGTCGAATAATCATTAAGCTGAATAAATTACAACATCAACTGCATGTCGATCAAACTCTTTTCGTTTTTTAAGTTTTTTTATACAGTCGTCTGAAAACGTAAGGTTTTGGATTTTTGAGTCTGTTTTTCTTCTTCTTTTTCCATACCTCATATTTTCCCAGTTCTTCCTTTTCTTCATTCCCACCCCGTCTTTTCTATTTTATTTTTCTTCCCGTCCTCTGGCTCTGCCTCTTGTCCCTGACTTCTTCTTTGTTTCCATATCCCTGCTATTAAAACAACTAAATTATTAAACCTATAGTGATAATCAATCAATAGCACTCTTTCTTAGAGGGATAGACCGTTTAATAATTGACTAATCCTGAGGGGACCACGGCCCCCAGTGAGTGTATGAGTGTGTGTGTGTGTGTGTGTGTGTGTAGACCCCTTTGGACAGGCCCAGCTATTTGAATTTGTGTGCACCTGCATGTCCTCATTGTTCTGTGGGATTGAGGTGACTTACTGAGGTAGACTTGCTCTGATGAGGGTCATGGTGCACTAATTAAACCCTTAATTTTAATTTCTAGAGAAGCATAAGAAGAGAGATGTCAATGGATGCAATTAGTGTGACGAAGCCACAGGTGCAAAGGGGCAAACAAACAAACTGCATACCCCATATATAATGTCAGTCGGATGTTGACTATAGAGCAAATAAACTTCAACTCTAGTCAACTGCAAAAATGAAAAGGTCAGGAGAAACCTAAATGACAAGGCAATTTACTTAATTACATTTGAAATTTTCAGGCCAACTCTAGGTTTTGAAGAAAATCACTTGTACCAAATCATTCTGCTTTGTTTTATTCATGTATCTTTCATCATAACAAAAGCTTTACATGTTGAGTTCTAAATACTAAGAGCACACATTCTGATTTATGCACATCCTTCACACAGGCGAAATCTAGGCTGACACTTGCTGATTGGAGTCTGGTTGGTGGGTGACCCTCTCTTCCCCCCTGCGCCACAGCCAGGCTATTGTGATATCACTACAATAGAGACTTATGCTATATCCAAACATAACACTCACCTTCAGGACGTCATGTTTCCTGGGAGGAGAGCTGAGAGATGTCTCGTCATGTGAACACACACACTCATGCACAAATGATCAGTAGACCCCAGTCTCCATGAAGACCATTGCAGAATTGCTCTATAGACCCTGTTTTTAACTTGTCTGGTCTCCACTCTGGTTAAAACGTACAATTCTGTGTTTTGTTCCAACATAAATCCTTTTAAGTATTGAGGACAACTTTACAAATGAGACTTATTAAAGTTAAGTGAAGCAAGAATTTACAAAGCCATCAAGTATTCATATCATAGTGAGTGAGGAATTTTAAGTTTTGGTTTTCACAGTGAATGAATAAGTGAATCTCTGCAGGGATGCATTTATTTAAAACATTTTTCAAGAGAGCGTTTCACTGGAGCCATTATTTTCACTACTCAACTTAAAAGCTGCACTAATCAATACCATCGTATTCTCAATAGATAAAGAGACACATACAACATGTCACTCAGGTAATTGTCTCCAAAACGGGGGCTTTAGTGTTTTGGTTTCATGACCCAAGACTTTAATGTTCGGTGTCACAACTGTATTTTTCCAGATGTAACAGGCAGATGTGCACACAGATTTAAAATGCACTGTATGCTAAAGTTAGCAGCTGGTGAGCACAGAGCAGCATGAAGCAGGCAGTGGAGACCAAATCACGAATGAGAGCTTAAATCAGAGTGAATTACATCTGGAAACATGATTTTAAATGAATGATAATGTAGCTTTATACCAGGTGGATGAGTTCAAGGCATTTGTTTTTTGTGTGTGTGTGTTTGTGTGAGTGCGTACCTGCGTGTCATCATGGTAAAATCTGGTCCTGGAGACACCAACAGAAATCTTGTTCTCCTGATTTGACAGATTGTTATCATTATTATTCGGTAAATATTTCTTTTGCATCCGAAATTTAAGCACAAGGTTCTGAATGAGGTCACTAGTAGAATGGGGCTATGAAAAATAAATGCAGATTTTATCTCGATCCATGTCAAGAGTTCTTCCGTGGCTCGTACCACACACATCCACACATTGGATGGAAATCGATTCTGTAACATTTGAGTATCCTGACAGACGCAAAAAGCAAAGAAAACCTAACTTCCTCAGCGGTTGTAGCCAGTCCAGCTCGACAGCATGTCATTGTCAGGTCTGTGTATTGTATTTCATGTTCAGTGGAGCATGTTGTATTGTACACACTCTGATGTATTTGGGCCCCTGTGACTCTTTGCTTTTAACATTCCAAACAGCTTTGTAGCTCCTTCAGTCAGGAACCCACCGCTCATCCCATCTTCGCATTCTGCATCAATAACAACTCTTGCTGTCAAAAGCAGGCGGCCGGCTCTCAGCGGCCGGCCTCAATCCTTAAATTACCTTCTGGATCTTGGACGAGGGTCACACAGCTCCCTTGCGGACGGGATTAGAAGCTACTCATTACCTTGACACGTGGCTCGACAGTCACTCAGTCAACCCTCGGGGTCACACAGGAGGTCACGTACTCTGGTCTCTGGTGGATTAGACATGTTTGATCGACATCTTTGTGGGAGAAGACATAGAATTAGTGATAATTATGTCATATGTCTTAACACGCACAAGCAAGCAGCATTATGACGATAAAAATAAATGAACAAGTAAAACAACAAGGTGAAAAGAAAACGATAGAAACACAGCAAAAAATAAATAAACACAACATCACATTAAAGCAGGTCTATACAAATGGGTTTTAAGACATTACCATTTGTACACATAAGGGGTCTACAATTCTGTGATGTAACTTGAGGCCTTCAAAAGTGATCAGTACAATCTTAAATTGAATTCTAAAACGGACAGGGAGCCAAGGATCGGGATGATGTGATGTTGCCTTTTAGGACCAGTGAGTTGTGGTAACTTTGTCCTGTGCTGTTGACATTATTTGTTGCACCACTTCATCAGCATTAGCATTTATAAGAAGTTGAATCATTTAATCTTGCTGTAGATAAAAACAGCAGCAAGTCAGCAACCAGTTGTTGGAAATAACATCAAAACACACAGTTTTAGTTGAGAGTCATTTATTCAGACATTCTTTGGGTACAAGTATCTTGCCTGTTACTTTCATCTTTCCTCACCTTTTTACTGGGTTTCCTGGTCCCACTGGTAAACAGGAAGTGGGACACTCCAACTCTATTAGTAGAAGGGGGGACATGGAGTGTAGCACATGTAAGCCAGTCCAGAGGGGTGTTATCAGAGAAATGCTCTTTTAGGTGTACATGTAGTGGTGTGGTTGTAGTATGGTCATATTTCTGCTCCAGGTTAGATTAAGTGAAATGCTGATGGGCACAGAAATCCTTTCAAACGTAGAGATTTGTTAATTGATTTTGTGTAACCTAAGGTGTGTCTTGTCAGAGGGGTTTCCGGTATCAAACCAGGGAGGAGATGCTCCTGAAGAGAGGTGAGCCTGGGTCTGGAGGCCACATGTGCTAGAGTCCAACAGTCAGAGGCCTAGGATTGGTTGTTTTCTTGTATTTAAATTGTCTTAGGTTTTGTTTTACTTGTATTTTCCACTTGTGTCCATTTGTTTTTCAACAGTACACATTTGCACATCTGCACCTCACTAATGAAAAGCAATAAAATAAAGCACAAGGTGAAGATGCTTTTGAGTCGGGTCTCCTTTTTTCTCCAAAGAGACGCCAGATCCCACTGTTTTTCCTCCCTGTGTACAGTCATGTTTACCCTGAAGAGACCAGCGTGTTTAGACTTTGAAAAGCAGTTGTTGATTTTTGGACATTCAGGTCTTAAACAAGTCTGTCTGTCATCTGTCACTTATTCCCTCATCCTCCATCTCCCCTGACAGTGAAACAGATACATGCATACACAGATAACGGATAAAGCACCATCACACTAAGACTTTAAATGGAAGCATGCTGTAAAGAATGGCTGCCCTGAGAGCTTATTTTACTGCAAATAGAAATAACACAACCAAATGATAAAACTACCGCGCGTTTGCCACAAAATGCAGCAGCACATTTAGAAACAAAATGGAAACCATCAAGACACAGACAATTTGGAAAATCATTCGATGGTTTGATGACAAATATGCAGCGCAGCAAATTGCACTGCAAACACAGGCAATATAAATAAACCCATAAAACAAACTGAAACTCAATACCTGTCAATGGTTGGGAAATTAGCTATTTTAGTTGTTTCTCTGTTAACATTTTATTGGCATAATTGTTGAAATTCAAATTGCTAATATCGAAACACAGCTCTGACAGTTTCCATAGAAATCCTGAGCTCCATAGGACTCCATTCATGTCACGAGTGTCCACCAAGCAACCCAGACATAGTGAGAGTGTAAACTCTCCCTCAGTTTTTAGAAATGATCAGGCAGAACATCAGACTGTATATGAACAAACAGATGCAGCAGCAGAAAACCAATTGGGACAAATTACTCTAATGTGAGATTTATGAATTATTGGAAATGTTTTAAAGTTATATTTTTTAAGTTTAACCAGAGAAAATACTTAAAAGATGAAAACTAATTGGTTGGCTGGTCGTTCTGTTTTGTTCTGTGCAGCTTGAAGCATCTTAAATTTGCTTGTTTTTTTTACATAGTTTACTGTGATTTTGCAACCCATTGCTGCGTTTGATCGTTTTTCCTTTTTTGCAGCTCGTTTTGTTATGATTCATGACTTTTCTTTGGTTTCAGTGTGTTGGGGAATTGCTGTTAAAACCATATGTAGGTCATAGAGAGACCACTACACTCATATCTATAGCAGATATACTTTAACTTGGGTTTTAATGACACTCCTGAGACAGCATGTGTGCCAGTCTGTCTGAGTCGCTCTCTGTTTGGATCTATCATCACTACTCGCTCTCTGTTTCAACACGTTCATTAGTACCATGTGTACTCGGCTGTCTCTGCCCTGGCGTCCCATGGACTAAACATGCTTTATGCTTTATGTCTACCTGTGTGTGTGTGTGTGTGTGTGTGTGTGTGTGTGTGTGTGTGTGTGTGTGTGTGTGTGTGTGTGTGTGTGTCTTTTCTGCCTGCATTAACAGTGTGTTTGCAGTGTGGTAAGTGCCTGTGTTAAGGTTATGGCTGGTGACCTTGCTGGCGTCCATCCATCGACGTCCCCAAGTCGCCTCCATCTAGGGCCTGACTGGACGCTGACACGGGTCAATTAGAGCTCGCTGTCTATTTGTCTTTCTTGAGCTGACACAAGAGCTGCGACTTCCTTTCTTCTCACATTCTCAGCATCTTTCTCTTCCTTTTGTAGCATCCTAATCTCCTTCTCTTTAATCTCTGGAGTTTCCTGTCTTTACACTTTGATTTTCAGTCTCTCTGGAGTATCTTCTGGTCTCCCATTTACTTCTCTCCAACACCTTTTGCCATTCGGGAGATGAGATGAAATGAGATTTAGATCACTTGTTCAATGTCTTATTTGAAAACATCCATCCATCCATCCATCCATCCATCCAGTATCTACCACTTCTCCGGGTTCGGGTTGCAAAGCTACTCAGCCAAGTAGGGTAGTCCAGACATCCCACCTCACAAGCCACATGTACCAGCTCTTCCTGTGGTCCCCCATTAAGGATATATAATCCCTCCAGTGAGTTCTCTGTAAACCCTGGGGGTCTCATCCTGACTAGATGTCCGAACCCAACACAACACAACTGTCCACTTGTGACTGTGAAGACGCAACGGTTCTACACCGACCTCCCTCCAGATTAACTGGACTCTTTGTGTTAAGTCTTCTCTAAATTCCTGCACATTCAGTTCAGTTAAGTTCAGTCATTTTTATTATCCCAGATGGGAAACTGGGCTCGCAGTCAGCGGCACAAAATAAAAGACAACAACACAGTTAAAAAAGAGACCAACACAATTACAAAGAACATAAATGTTTCCTAAAAAGTCTCCTATTACATGCGAGTAATCTCTAAAATACCAAAAGTTAATTAGTTAAGTTAAAATAATATGATTAATTACATTGAGAGATCTAACAGGTTTATTACTGAGGGGATTTTGCTGTTACTTAACTTGAAGCAGGGTTCTCTAAATCTCCAGCCTGAGGAGAGTTTCAAACTCACAGTGAAGTGAGTGTTATTTGAATTATAATATAGACCTGCTGGTCAAGGATAGCTGCGCCTGCGGGACGCCAACCACATTGCCAGAAGTCTGAGACCACTGTATATGTTCCCATGCTCCAGAGAACACTATGTTTTGCTTTCTTCTTTTTCACATATCAAGTTACTTTAACTAGCGCAGTGCCCGTTCTAAACATGTCTGTTTGGAATGGGCTGTCAGTTCGGCCTGCGGTGGTTGCCGGTTTCTTTTGGAAACTGTAAAAGTGACCTGCGGTAATTGAGCCATGTCAAATAAAGTCCTGCTGCTGTACTCGGTCCACAGAACCCTGAAGCTACTGCACAAAGAACTGCTCAACTGTTCAAGTTCAGTGAAGCTGGACTCAATCAACAGAACATGCACGTCCTCTGGCCCTTAACAACACATATGTCCAGTGTGAACCCGATAAGATGAACAGTTCTCAAGATATGCATTCCACATACAGACCAAAGGATTTGGGGAATTCGTAGACGATTCAATTATTTCATTTTACTAGATACTGTCTTTGTTTATCTCTGAAAACACGTTAACATACTTTCCCTCTTTGAAGAAAGACTTTTGTGCTGAAACACAACTGAGCTATTTCATGTGTGTGTGTGTGTGTGTGTGTGTGTGTGTGTGTGTGTGTGTGTGTGTGTGTGTGTGTGTGTGTGTGTGCGCGGTGAGGACAGAATTTGCAGCGGGGTAGATAAATTGACAGAAGACAGTGTGTGTCTGTGTGTGTCCACCATCTAGTATCTCCAGAGTTCTGTCTATGGGGCAATATATACTTCCTCTTTCCTGCTTCGTCGGCCAATGATAACCTGATACACCCTGGAGAGAGCTGCGGGGGCGGCAAAGGGGGAAGTGGAGAGCCGGATGAGGTGGGAAAGAAGAAGAAGGAGATGGGGTCATACACCAGGCTACATTTTGGTTGAAAGCGCAGAAAAGACTCATCCAACTCAGATTAAACCATAAGAATCTTTCACTATTGTGCCGATACAAAAAGCAAATACAGCCTGAGCGCTCTGAATTGATCCCCACCATCAAAGAAGAATCATGTTCTGATTTCCACATCCTCAGCTTATTCTCGGTTTTAAATAACAGAACACAGACACTGGAAATGCTCCGGTGTTGAGTGAGTGGGTCTGAGCGACTCTCTATATCCGACCACGGAGGACACAACGCATTTTTCGTAATTCACGTCATTTTAATTGGTTTCAAGTCTCGCTGCATTTGCATATGCATGCTAAGAGGGCATCTGATTTGAGGAGGGATGGGAATGGAAAGGGGCTGAAAGGCGATGGGAGAGCGACAGAGAAAGAGGGGAAGCAGAGATGGGTGGTCGGGTGGGCAACGGTGATGGAGGGTGGGGTTATAAAGAAAGACTAAAAGGAGGAATGAATGAACAAACAAGTGAATAATAGACGGGATGTGAGTAAGTGCTTCTCGAAAAATCGGCCTCTTTGGTTGCCACGGCAACGTGAGGTGCAAGTTGGCTCTGCTCCCTACGTAACCAATTATGTGTGTGTGTGTGTGTTTGTATCTACTATCTTTCGAGGGTTATTGATATGCAAATGACCAAGCAGGTCCATGTGAGCTTCTGCGAAATGTTTGATTTTAACATTATCTGTTAATGTCAACTGTGTCAAGCTGTCTTCTGTCAATTTATCTACCCCGCTGCCAATTCTGTCCTCAGCACGCACACACACACACACACACACACACACACACACACACACACACACACACACACACACACACACACACACACACACACACACACACACACACACACACAATATCTAACCAAACCCACCATTTTCGCACTGTGGTATTCGTAGGTTCTTAACAAAGAGCTGCACACAAGGGTTTGTAGCTTTACAAAAACACACGTGCTGTGCCCAGGAGGCGATGGACTTTTTATGTTTTCGCTTTTCATTTCAATCTTTCATCGAATCAGTGGCAACTTTCGCCTTTGAGATGAAGGCAGACGAAAAATGATTTAGGAAAAGATGTCAGGACTTAATGTACCCTTCTTACCCTGTTTTAATCCACTACGTTAACACTCCCATAAAAATACATTTTGACAACTGTTGGATGGATTGCATGAACCTCAACACACATATTCACCGTAGGATGGATAGCAAATGTTAGCATAGCCATTTTCAGGAAAAATCTGCAGTTCAATGCGAGTCTGAAAGCAGCTCAGGATAACACATTAAATCATGTAACTATTGCACCCACATCACAATTGTAGGTTGACATTAGCATTCATTTCGGGGCAGCTGGAACAGCTTCACAGGAAAAAATCATATACTGTAAAATTAGAAGGAAAAATCACTGTGGTAACCATTCAAACATCTTCACAAGCACCCTACCTGTCATAACGTGCAACAGCTTATACTGCTTCTCTCTTTATTGAGGACTTCTGATGCTGAATTACAATGAGATAAAACACACACACACACACACACACACACACACACACACACAGGGTTATTCCAGTCTCGTGCTCTGCTGTGACATGCAGCCTATACACACTTGTCTTTGTCAGGTTGTTCTTTGTGGACTTGTACCTTTTCAGGGAAACCATTCTGCCCCTCAGTAGGACCACCAGCGAGTTAGAGGAGCAGCCAACTCGGACTCTGGCACTAATTGGCTACGCTATTAGAGGCCCACAGAGCCACACTTAGACTACAGAAATAAGCTGGTCAGTGTGAGGGGGGAGGCCGGGCACGGTGCCCGTGTGAATATGTGAGACGGACAGAGAGAGGAAGGAGAGAGAGAGGAAGGAGAGAGCGAGAGAGAGAGAGGGAGAGAGAGAGAGATTACTAATTAGCGGTCTCTGATGGACATGAGAAACCTACAGAAGCAGTTCAAAACCCTCCACTTCAATAATCCAGTACACGCACAGACAAACACACACACACACACACACACACACACGCACACAGCGGCATATACTTCCCGTCCTCTGACCAGTTAATGGATTGGTTGGTGCTGGTGTTTGTGGCGATGTTTGTTGTGTGTGTGTGTGTGTGTGTGTGTGTGTGTGTGTGTGTGTGTGTGTGTGTGTGTGTGTGTGTTGGGGGTAGGGGTTGGGGTGGGTCCTTTGTCCGATGCACTTCAGCAGCTCTGATTGACAGCAGGGACAGGAAGTGAGGGCGTGGGGCTTAGAGAGGAAAAGAGCTTTTCTCTGCGCTGCCTTCCTCAGATTAACACTCTCCTCCACCTCTCCAACTTCCTCTCGTCCTCTTCTCTGCAATGTTCTGCTTTCCTCCTCCTCCTCCTCTTCCTCCTCCTCCTCCTCCTCTGTGTCCTTCTGTCCATTTACATCCATTTACATTCGGAAACATACAATACTTCTTTTAATGGCATTTGTGCTGACTGTTTGTAGCCCCCCCCCCCCTCCTTCTCGCCTTGTTTATTACCTCAGAAGTGAAGGATAAGGTTACTCGGGCCTCTCAAGCAGTGGAGGTACAATTCTAAACAGATGCTTTATTCAGCTATGCCACTGACATGCAGCGATTTAAGTGTCTAGTTATTCTCTATTAGCCCAATAATGGATCGTCTGTAACCAGAATGTGACGGTTGTTGGTCGACATGACCGGGTAGCGGGGATAATACCAGGGATGTTTGATAGTTTTGATACAGGACGACAGCTTTGTCGCCACTAATGGCTTCAGTGGGGAGAATATATTCATTTTTTGGAGCCTTCATGCCTGAATTGAAGCTGCTGCACTTACAGAGGTTGATTGAGGACAAAGTAATTTTATCATCACATTTTTTTTCTGGATTTAACTGCTAACGGGGAAAAAAACACATTTGTATCGCACATAAAAACACATCAGCAGAGAGAAAAAAAGAAGAGAAATTTTATATTGCGTCGTTTCCTCTGCAGACAAAAATACACAGATAGATGCACAGATAGATAGATGCACAGATAGATAGATACACAGATACACAGATAGATAGATAGATAGATAGATAGATAGATAGATAGATAGATAGATAGATAGATAGATAGATAGATAGATAGATAGATAGATAGATAGATAGATAGATAGATAGATAGATAGATAGATAGATAGATAGATAGATAGATAGATAGATAGATAGATAGATAGATAATGTCACTGTCAATCTCGGAACATTAAAGTAAAAAGGCTTGAAAGCAGCAGTTCACAAGCCAATAATGACTTCACTGGGGGTTTCCACACGTCACTGAGCAGCGGTGGAAGGATGATAATTGGAGGGATTTTTGTTCTAAAGACACAGAAACATTGAGTGTTACGGCGTTAATTTGTCTTGGACTATTGAAGCCTTGTGTAAGAACTGTTGATTTTGTCCCTCATCACACTCCTTGAGACAGTTTTAAGAAGGGATCTTTTCAATATATACAGGAAAAAATAATATGTCTTAACAGGTCTTCAAATGTTCAGGATCTTGAATTTTGTATTTTTATGTATTCTGCCAATCACAGCACTACTCCCAATAACTCATGATCAATTATAATTACTTTACCACAACTGGGAGAAGGGTCTTCTTACGGACAAATGCTGAGTGAATGCATTCTTCATTCAGTTGAGATTTAAAGAAACGTGTCAGACAAAGTAAAATGAAACACAGCAGACAGTTTACCACATTCACATTTTATTTTCCATGTCTTCACGCCTAGCTCTGATGTTCTGCGTTACAATCAACTTAAAAAGGACTCGCTATTTCCACCTTTTCACCTCCAAACCAACATAAAAATAAAAGCAGCCCAGCACCATGTCGACAAAATCTGCTGCAGACAAACACATTTATAATATGACACCACAAACATTTCCCATACATACACACACACACACACACACACACCGATACCCACACACAGAGCAATGACTTCCCCTGATTTGTAACATGGTCATGGGTTAAATTGGAAAAGGAAGTAGCGGGGGGGAGACAGAGAAAGAGGAATGAAAAAAGGTTAAGAGGGAAAACGAGGATGAGAAAGTGATTGGGGAGAGTGAGAGAAGATAATCAAATTGAAAGAAGAAACACACAGTAAGAGCATTAGCTGAGCTGAATAATGGAATAACTTAAACTCCTTGAGCACAGACACACTCCCAAGCGCACACACACACACACAAATATCTCATATACATACAGGATGCATCCCAGAAACAATACTTAATAAATTACAAAATAAAAACAACAGAAAATAGCCATGCACTAGCTGTACAAATTGAAACAGCAACTCATCTCATCTCCACGAACCAAAAAAAAAAAAAGAGAGTAAATCCAACAATCTACTTTATACTGTCAATACGAAGCACCATCTGTTTTCATGAATGGGTCTCCACTAAGTAAACTCACAAAAAAAATGTACACACAGACTGGAGGGAGGTACACAAGGAAAATATAATTCCACTAGAGTACTTTTTTAAACATCACAGCAAGGTTACGATCAGCGTCGGGCTGAGCTCGGAGAACTTAAAAACTAATCAGGGGAAGTTTGCAGACTGTGATATGTCGTAAAGTGACTCCGTCTTTGTTCTGCGTGGTGTTTCTCCAAAGTGCAAAAGGGTTTTCTGCACTCTGCAGCTCATGCGTCTTCTTCATCACTGCTGCGTCTAAACCTTTTAATACTGTCTATTGTGAAAAGCAATGGGAACACCTACAGCGCGTGTGGATTCTATCATATTTTACCGCTTGTGTTCATGTGAGCAAGAAACCAAACCTGTTTTAGTTTGCTTTAGTTGTGTGTTCAAACATCTCAATAAAGACATTGTACATTCTACATGATGCTTACAGTGTCTGTTTTGGCTAAAGCGAGGCGAACAGCACACGCGTGATCAGACCGAGAGCACTGTGGCAGAAGAGGAGTGGGACACAGGGGAGAGGAAGTGAGGGCGTGTCGTCACGTCTGAGCAGGTTTTTTACATTATATACCTGATGATGACTGGGGTTAGCCAGCAGCTACATGAGGAAAAGGGGCAGTTTGGTTTAACCTACATCCCATCCAACCATCACATTGAGGCCGAAGGGAGGAAAAGGAGAAGGAGGGAGGATGTAAGGAAGAAATGAAGGAAGAACAAATATAAATCAGGAAGGAAGGAAGGAGCAAACCAAGAAAAGGAGTAAAACATTTAAGTAGAGGACACGAGTGAAGAAAAGAAGAAAGGAAATTAGACGGCAGGTTGTTTGGATCTCTGAGCTGCTCAGTGGGACAGATCTAGAATCCTGTGATCACCAGGGTTGTTTGAATTTAAACACAGTGTTACAGGTAAGACGGGATTCTAACACTGCACCTAAAGAAGCTGATGGCTCTAGTTCACTACAGCCTCGGCAGGCGGCTTCACGGACACGTGGGCAGGGAGAAAAGTGGAGAGAGGGTTCAAGTTAAGGACTGGTGGTGCCTGCTGTTTGCTGCTGTGGTTCAACTACAGTGGATCTCAGAGGATAAATAGTGTCTGAGGTCAGGGGTCACAGTTCATGAAGGTTATAGTGTGACAGCTAATGGTGAGAACATTCATTGAGATCCACCTTGAATCTTAGTCAGGGCTCATATCAGCCTTACTGAGGGGAAAGGCCATTAGAGTGCCCCACCCTCAGCAGCAGGTGGGCCAACAAACTCCATCCATCAGGGGAAAGAGCACCCGACTGGTGTCAAAGCAGCGTACGTACCATGATAGTGTCTACATAACTGTATTAGGTGTGAATCTACATGATAAGTGTGAATTAACCTGTGTTTTTTTTTTGGATCAGCAAACAGTCTGAGTACTGAATGGTTATAAGCTCAAACCGCCGGGTGCTGAAAGGGTGGACACCTCAGCGTTAGTCCCTGTGATTCATCTCGGAGTCTGACAGATGATCATGATGTTCCGGGTTCTTGAGGACTTCGCTGCCGAGCTCGTTTTCGGCCTCGGTGTCCTCATCATTGCTCTCTGCACTGTAGTCTATTGCCTCCAGAAAGGATGGCTCGTCCTCCTCCATCACGTAGGTAGTGGAGCAGCTGCTGGAGGATAAAATAACAGAGCGTGAACACAGTTGCCACGGGGAGTTAATGATCTGCATATGACTGTCACAAAGAAACGTCTTCATCTACATCACTTCAGCTTCTCAGGACTAAAGAGAAGCAGGATGATGCCTCTGCATATTTTGACTTACTAATTGTATTCCTGAATGTGTTACTTACTGTGTTACTACTCCACATTCTGCATTTATGGTTTTTGAAAATGTTATGTTGAGATGTATATTTCTTGAAACATGGCAGATACGAAATGTAAACCTGTTTATTTCGTTACACTTTATGCCACTAGGCTCTAAACTGTTGAATGTATCTTTGTTTTTTCACATTGTCAGAGGAAATAACAGTTAAAATTCGTGAAGTTTAATTTTCTGTTGAATAAATGTTTCAGCTCTAAATAATAACTGAAATACAATAGAAGCCATCATACACTGAATCTACCTCACAATTCATATTAAAATATGTTTTAAAATCATAACAAAACCGGGGGTTAATAACAAACTGCGCCTGTGTGCTCTGACTGGGGAGGCTGTTTTTTTCCTGTGGGTCTTAATGGTTAAATGGTCGCTGGTTCTTTGAGGTTTTAGTGGCTTTAGTGGGTTTTTAATGGTGTTAATGGTCTGAAATGTGATCCCAGGGAGATAGTCGATCAGGGGACTCAGACAATGAGCTCCCACCAACTTTAGCAGTGCCCGAGTGCAAGACAAGGGGGGGAGAGGGAGGGAGAGAGGGAGGGAAATTGTGTGTCAGTGTATGTACAGTAAATGTGTTTATCGTTGTTGTGTAATGATGTGGATGGGCAGCGATAAATACTAAGAGTTTTTCGTTTACGTATCACTTTGTTTGTGATACGTTTACTAATTCCACCAACTTGAGTCGTGTATATAGACTCCACATTAATGTTTAGATATATAGACTTACGATAAAACGTTTAAACTTTAACATATACGCATCTATTTCCGTATTCCTTACACTCTGGCAAAAACACACCCCTGCCCGTATCAGCCCTTTTACGCACTCCGAGACACCCAGTTATTCGCAGACGCCTCCCAATGGCCAAGATATTGTTGTGATGACCTATTAAACGGTAAGTGGTACCATACCAAGCCCCACACATAAAGCCATAACTCCGGGATGAGAGTAACCAATCCCAAAGGGCCCTCACTCACACAAACACGCACACAGACACACACACACACACGCACACACTTCTGGAGTCCCTTAATGATCAGACACATAAATGATAAATGGGTATATCAATATGAGAGTAGCGCAGGTTGGTAAGAGAGAGAGACTGGGAGACACAAAGAGAAAGAGACATGAGCATTAAGTGGTTTTGAGTACGAAGCCATACTTCCAAATAAACTGCTTTAACAAATCTGTGATGGAGAGAACGCTGACGTCTTTAAAGTAAAAAGCAATTAAGATCGCAGTTTGGGTTTGGCAAAGTTTAATAATTTATTGGTGGTGTCGGACTGTAGAAAAATTTGATCTGTGTGGATTCAATATTTCTGAGAAGGGAATTTCCAACACAAGTGATCAGATATGTGGAAGACTCAGAACTAAATCTGAGTTTCGATTTATTGATTTAGATAGTGATTTTCCTCATTTATTTTGTAACCCTTATGTTCTGTCTTGGTTCCTTCTCGCTACATTAAAAGCTACAAAAACATAACGTTTGTTTTTAAACCTGATACTTTACATCTGTTCACAAATTTGATCAAGCATAATGTGTGACAAAGGACATTTGGTATCAATGAATAAATAACAACAACAACACGCATTTGAAGTAGTGCATCAGGTAATAAAGATATTCAATCCTCTCACCTGTGAAGCAGAATTTTTCCTTTTTTCCATTATATTGTTTATTTTCTGATAAATTACTTGCCACCACTATTTTAAAAGCATATGGAAGAAATAATAGACCACAAAAAAATGTTGTGATGATGAGGTTTTTTTCTGAGAGTTCTCTTTACTTTGTTAAAGACAATAGAGATAAAAAAAGAGACAAGAGCATTAAGCTCAAATCAAGATGAAAGCTCTAATTGATGATTGTTGATACAAAGCAAACATGATGGAACGAGACATAGAACCAACGTGGGAAGGATGTACTGTACTACTGGTTTGACTTGTGTGATAAGTGTTTGTCTCACAGCTTAACTGAATAAATTAAATGTTGCCATCCCTTGAATACACTGGCACTTGAGTGGATGAGGATTCGCTCCGACACTGACGAGGTATATTTCATTATTCCTAACACTCTGCACAGGAAGGCAGGACACTTGTTTGCATGCTCCGTGTGCATTTAACCTACCTACCAGTAAAAACTCCACTGTGGAGGTGAGAATATAGAAAAGAAGATGTTGGGGCTGTTTTACACGCTATCTTAAAGAAATGATGACTCTGCTGACAACGTTATATAACCACTCTCCTCCCATCAAGCATTTTAAATACCTTCATCACACATGGTCATTGATAGAATTTCAATGATGCTCACAGCAGCCGTGCACAAACGCAGGCCTTCACTTGTCTCTCGAATGTGAAGAGGAGAGCTGCAGTGACAGTCACGCCATTCAGTATCAGAGCCGACAGGGATGTGTCTGGCGGTAATGAGGGTGTTTTGTACCAAAAAAAAAAGAAAACACCCTCTCTCTATTTCCCAAGTAGTATGAGTATAAGGAATAGAAAACACTTTATTTCTTAGATCGCAGCTATGTTGGGAAGGTTACATGAGGATAACAACACAACAGATGAACGGCTGAGAAATAAAACGCTCTGACATCTGCAGTTTTACCTTGACTTGTTTCTATGGCATCATTATATTCCTCAACTGTGAGTTTTCTAAGCTTTGAAAGACATCACTCTTCCACTGAAAAATCTCCCAGCGTCTGTGTGCACCTGCTTGAACCAAGGCTGCTACTTTGTACGAACATGGTAAAAGGATTATAACATTTGAACTGGAAAACGTACAGTCTATAACACCAAGCATTTGTTTTGGGATGCAGAGGAGGCTGCTCGATCTTGTCTCTTTCAGCTTGACCTACAGTATAGAATGTGATATTGACTCGTTACCTCCGATTTCAGCTGCATTTTTTTGATGTGAGCAGAAGATTTACACAACAATTACTAAACAGATATCCATGAAACTTTCTGGGTGAAGGTGGCAAAGTAACCAAGAAGGGTGTTTGTTGACTTTGTACAAAGCAGCTGTCTAAAACTATTACAATAAATCTGATAACTGATAACCTGCCACCTGAATCAGGAAGTGAAAGCACCACAGCTGTAGACTGTACAACTTTGGCTGTCCACCATTCTGCACACTCTCTTCTTGCCAGAAGATCATAAAAATGTCATCACAGGTAAGAAAGCACGATTTATTTATACGGACATGATTGGAATGGACGAGGTAAATGTTACCACATAAAAAGTGACAGCCCTAGCTTTAACTGTGTGCTGTGATATGTATGTGACTCTACTACATGCTCCACAGTACTAACCTGACCACTTTAGTCTGTGTCCCAATGATGTCACCCTCCAAATCCAGCAGGTGTTGGTGGTTGCGGATGCTCGTCAGCCGCTTCAGCCTCAGCAGGGCCACGCAGAACTGAGCTCCCATCTCCTCCAGCTCTCTGGTGCCGATCTGAAGCCCCTGGAGAGAACATGCACATCAAAGAGATTCAAACACAATGTATTCACACAAAAACATCTCAAACGCATACACTTGCATGTGCTATATGTGCACATGTCCAATACACAGCTGCAGTCAAAAAATAATTCCAAAGCTTCAACAGCAGGCTACTTTAAAAAGGCTGCTGTGGTTTTCCATAGCTGCTCTGGAGCCTGGGGACGGAGCCACTGTCCATCTTCAAACACCCCAATTTTCAATGCTGGAAAGGAAACTTTGCATTAAGGAACATGATCAAATATTTCGGTTGCATTGGGGACACATTCAAACGCATACCTACAACCCTAACAAAGTCTCCACTGCACTGTTCAATCCCAGTACAGCAGCAAAGTTTGAGGCCACCCCTACTTTCTCGTTGTGGTCTCAAGACTTTTTGACCCTGCTGAAATTTATCACACACACACACACACAAGCTAACCCCCAACTCAACTATAACACTTTCATGTTCCCTTTTCCCCAGAGCAGAGCTTGGAACATCTAAACTTGGCCTGGCTACAGAGACATGCAGCCACAGTTCAGTTCACATTGGTTCCTGCACATCTGGACAAATAATTTCACTAAAACCAGTGGGGGGTGCTAATCAGAGCCAAAATGGACTTCCGTGAGATATTTTAGAAACTGGGAAAATTCATTCGTAAGCAAATCAGCTTTTATGTAAAGACACTGAGAGAGAAAGAAAGATAAAAAGGTCAAAGGGAAAGAGGAGAAACAACAGAGATGAAAGAAGAGAAAAGACTGCAGCTCCATCTGCTGGACACTAGGAGATCAATTGGGGCACCTCCCTCTCATTTACAGGGGGGGGGGGGGGGAGTAAAACAAAAAGACAGAATAAAACAATATAAACCTAGAAATACATTGTCTACACAATGTTAAGATTTTAATACTATGGCTTACTTATTTGCATATGAAAATAGTAAACTTCCTTAAAACAAATACAATTTACAGTTAATTAAAAAAGCTCTACAACAGAAAGTCTTTAAGTTCATGTTTATTGTAATGAACTGCATTACATTAAAGAGGCAAAGCAAACCTTACCTTATATTTGCCTTGGTCACAGCCACAGAGCGTGCTCTCCATGGTGTAACTGCGTTGTACTCCGATCTCTCTCCATACAACGACACGAGCGGTCGACTCTTTAGAGCGCTCCACAACAAAACTGCAGCTCCCCATGCTGAAGGCCGGGGCGATCTGAGAGAGGATCTTAGGGAGAGCCTGCGACGCAAATGAAAATGTGTGTTAGGTGCATTGGGGGAAGAAGATAAAGTTCATTTTTAGAGTCGGGACAAATAACGGAGTCCAACACAAACTGGCTTATGTACAGAGCTGTTCCTTGGGAAAGAGGTAGTATTGACAGGTACAGCTGTACATGCACATCCATTATTGACCTCTCTCTTGGACTGCACTCTACTCAGTGAAAACTATATTTTCTATATATGTTTTTGCATTGAAAAATCCAGGTGCTCTGATTGTAATATGAGTAAATAAAAGTTATCTGATTGTAATGAGACTCAGTTCAAGTTAATTAATATTCAGTGATAGGAGATGAGTAATTTGATATGAAGGAGGCGATTCTAAGGAAGTGAAAATGAGAGATGTGTGTGTGTGTGTGTGTGTGTGTGTGTGTGTGTGTGTGTGTGTGTGTGTGTGTGTTGTGTGTATTCACCCTGTAACCAAGGTCCTCCTGTAGGTCGCTAGACGAAGCACTGATATTGGACTGCCAGACCGTCTCCTTCACACTGCAGCCGTACATAAACACGTTTTTCTTTCTGGAATGGCCGTGGTAGTCACAGAACACCTGCACATACACACAGACACACACAAATATTAATACATACAAAAGAGGCAGATAAAGAAAGAAGTGACTTTAGGATGTAATTAATTTTTCACTAGGCCAGCACAGGCAGCTGTTAATTGTTACAGCAAGAATGTTGTGATTTACTTATTTACAACTGATTTTGTGCAGCAGAACAGGAGAAATGTCATCAGCATTCAAGTCAGAAAGTCGTCCCATAACTTCCAGAATGAAAGATGATGAGGCACATTGCAAAAATGCCCCAAAGTAATTTAAGTTTAGTTAATAAGAGGTCATACCAGTGGTGCCCTCTGTATGTGTGCAAGGTACTGCAGCAGGCCCTTCGTGTGGAAGATGGTGGGGTGGAGCTCAAGATTGGGGCTCTGCCACTGGCGATTCAAATCCTCTCCACTCAGAGAACAGCGATGGCTACAGAGTGAATTAGAACAGAATAGAGAATCCTTCATGACAAGATTTTGTGCGTTGTGACTGTTGCACAGGTCCAGCTTCAGCCGGTGTATGATTCAATTTGAAAGCTGTTTTTCACTTACTTTCCATTTACAACTCCATCAGGGTTGAGCATGGGGATTATCTTGAAGATGTAGGCCTCCCTCAGGCTGGCTGCCTGCGAGCTGGTGCCCATCAGGAACTCCAGCGTGCCTTTCATTACCCAGCTGGCATTGGTCTCTCCAGGGTGCACCCTGGCCGACAAGAAGATCAATGGACGATTCCCTAAAGAGGGCGACAGAGCGAGACCACAGCAACAGAATATGATTCTTTAATTCAAAGTTTTTCAGAGCAGAGAAACAGTAGTGATGGACTTAAGTGTAGAGCGTAATGGCATTCTCGGAGATTACAGAATCACCTTATGTTCTTGCATTATGTAGAGAAATTGTGGATTTCTTAGAAAACTATTGGAAAACCAGCCAAGAACAAAGCATGACAAATTGTTTGTCTGTTTCTACAAAGGCCTGGAGTAGGTTTTAGTACCTAATGACATATTGCACCAGTGTCCAGATTTCACTTAACATCTGAAAATAGGTAAGATTGTTTCACTGTTGATCCAATTTTGACAATTAAAATAATGCTGCTGAGATCGTTCTGGTCACCAGCGACAGTGATGCTTAGCAAATGTGTGGACACATTTACTGAGGTCGACACTGATTTACTCACTAAACTGACAGATGTGATCATTGGAGTTGGACTCCGGCATGGCAGTGATGGTGAGAAGGGGGCAGCCGTTTCCCCCCAGGGTTTCACACAGGACGTCCTGTCTCAGGTAGATCTTTGTGGTCCTCAAAGCCTCCAGTTTGGACAGGTGCATCTGAGGATACAAAAACAGTATTATCTTCCATTTAACTCCCTTCTCTCTTGGGTTCTCGACACTTTATTGTTGCATTACTGCAGTGGCTGTGTATAAGGCCACTTGTGATTCAGTCTCAGATTCTCTATCAGTTCTTGGATTTTAAGCAGATCTGCATTGTCACTTGAGATAAACACAAACAAAATGTAATTATAATAACATGATAATAAGAGTTTACAGTAGTTTGAGAGCACAACTTAGATTCAAGGACATATACTGTAAATGATAAAACAATGAAAACAGACTCTGGGTTTTAGAGGATTAGCTGCTGGTGATAGAGAAAGAATGACTGTAGGAGCAAATTAAAAACCCAATTATTATGTTTCAGGGCATAATAATAGAGTATGATGAGAATTGACATTTATGCAGGAAGAAGAAAACTACCAAACAATGGCTTTGTTATACTACCTTAAGAGTGGAATATGTGTAAGGGTAATGATAGGCAAAGTAGCAGACATCATCCTTATGGCTGAAGTTTGTGCTGAAGGTCAATGTATAGTAGGATTTTCCTTTCTGACCGCCGGCTGCAATGGAGCTCCTTGCAAAATGATTCCTGTAGAAAAGGAGAAACACTTCATGAGTAAATATTGCACAATATAACAACCGTAATTCTATAAAACACTTATTGGGCACTTTAGTAAGTGCACTTGTTCTATGTTTTGCTACTCAATAACCTGTCATACATCATTTTAAGTGTCTAGTGTTATTATTCTGCCATTGTGATGCATATGAATGGGGAAAACAAACACTGCTATAACATAAAATATAATATTCAGGCATTACGTTTATCGTTGAACAGTTGTACTGAATTTACATTAGATTGGTACGATGCATGAACACTTTCGCTCCCTGTGAATATTACACTGATACCCACATCAACTGTATCTGTACCTACTTGTAATAACAGATGTCTGATCCTGTTCTGACCCAACGAGGCCTCCCACTAATCGCCTCCTGGACAGAGTACATCAGCACCTGCATGCCTACACATACACACACACAGAGACAGGCAATGCAACAAAGATTTTAGAAAAAGTGTGCTGTCGGATGATCAAATAACACATTGTGCTAGTTTGAGGCTTTTTAGCAGTAGGTCAAAAGTTATGGGTTAATTCAGTTTTATTTACATACAATATACACATGTGCTGTTGGTCAGATGGAGAATGAAAAGCTGTTGGGTGTTGTTGTGCATCTCACCATAGTTGAACTGGCTGTTTGACTTCTCAGAGTTGATGATGTTGAAGCGGTAAGTAGTTCCGACACGCATGCCGCTCACCTCAAAGTAGAACCACTGGTGGTAGTGATTACTGTTGATGTCTGAATTCAGCACCAGGTCATACTCGTGTCTGGAAACACACCACAACAAAAACTCTAAATGTTGGATCAAACATTATTTTCAGTCTGATTTCAAAAAAAGATAGGTAAGTTGCAAGTTAAATATGATCAAAGCTGATAGTAACTTCACATGCATGGATTGTGATAAAAGGTGATTTAATATTTGATTTAATCAACACATACACACAGAAATGTGGAACTTTCATGCAAACTTACTTCCTAACTTGAACGGCCTTCCTGAGGTTGCCAGACTCAAACTGGGAGTTGAACTTTAGCGATTCACCGTCGTCTTCAATCACCGGACAACTGAAGCATGATGAGGAGCAAATGACACTCTTTAAGAAGTCATTAACCTTCTCAAGATGTAGATGATCAATTGAGCTAATGTGAAACGTGAATGTCACAGCTCTCACAAACTGTAGCTCCATTTATTCTGAGTGATGTTTAGGTCAGAGACCCAGTAAGAGGAACTTACCTGAGGATGTCCAGGTCATAAACGACTTTATCCAGGATATCATTAGGATGAATCATCCTCTCAATGTCCTGGAATATCTTAGACCTGCATGGATAGACCCACAGACAAACTTAATGCACACAATGGATACGGTTAATAAATGAGGATAAATGCAATAAGCTAGAAGAAATGTCTTTCCCTGCCTCCATAACCCTTGATTCATAACAAAGTTAAATGTATAAAGTGTACCTCACAGACTGCAAAGCCAGTCCAAAAATATACCTACAGCCCATGATTGCATTAAAGGTTTTACAGATTGAACTTGGTAAATGGACTGCATGTCCACATGGACGATGCAGCATCAGCTCAATAACGAATTCAGTGTCTTGCTCAAGGAAACTAGGACCTGGGGATCGTACTGCAAACCAAGTGCAGTCCGCAGCTGCACATTCTCTTTAAGCCAGTGTAATTCAAAAGCTCAGAAATGTTTTAAAATGTTCTAAAAACCAATATCTGGTATGTAAAACATTACTGCACACTACAGGTATTCTCTTTTTTCCACCTTAATTCTACTTGTTTTTATTCCATAGCCCCTAATGTATACCCATGTTTTTATGCCAATTGGTTTCCCCCAGTTTCATTGAAATATCTCACCTCTGTACACCATAAACTCTCTCCACGAGGGGTTCTCTAAATGTTGGGGCTACATGGCCAAAGTAGTCTGGATAAGCCACTTCAGCGTACTGAGGTACAGAGTGTGTTCCCTTCACCATCTCCACGTAGAGGTCAGGGTCGTGCAGTGAGAGGAGCAGCGCCGTGTCTGGCACTTCCAGGACTGCTCCTTCCCCTCCTTCATCATCAGCTCCCTCTGACCCACAATCTGAACCCCAGTTACTGCCACTGCCTCCTCCCACGCGACGTGTCACGATACCTCCCAACAGCAGAGGAGACTGTATGAGTCTAGTGGCATTGATGGGAGATCCTGCTTGTTTGCCTCCCTTTATTCCTTCTCCGGCATTAAAAGCCCCCTCCTGCTCTAGAGATACACACTCCAACACATGTACTAGTTCCTGTTCAATCCTCTGCTCTTGAGAGGGAGGACTGGTGAGGGAGGACAAGGTCGCATGTCCATCTGGGGAAGGAACGTGGGCCTCTTCTTTTTTGTCTTGGTCCTTGATGAGGTGGACTGTGTTCAGTTCAAGCGGAGGTTGAGATGCAGGGGGAGAGGGAGTGGAAGCGGAGGGGGGTGGCTGAGTGTGTTGTCCTTTGGTAGAGCTGCCATCCCCCTGAGAACTCAGTTTGGGGACATGCTTTGGTGACAGGGACTGAGCTGTGGGCACGATGATTGGCCGAGGGGATCGACTTGAGGATGATGAGGATGAAGAAGCACTCTTGGTGCTTTCAAAGTTATACTCCTGTAGGAAAAAGACTTATTGAGGTCTTGGACAGTGACCATCATCTTGCATTAAATATATACAGTATTAATTTGTCTTAGTATATATTACATGTTAAACTGTACCAAAAAATGCATTTATTGTGCCGATTAATTGTCAAATACTTCCGACTGACCAAACGACCTTCGTATAGTATTAGCAGACAAGCCTGTTGAAATACTCTTGGTTTAAATCTATGTTTAGGAGATTTTGCTGCTAGGTGTTATCAATATATACACAAAACACTGACCTGAAAGTCCTCAGACAGCTCCAGGAAGAATCTCTCATAGACTCTTAACTCCTCGAATGGACGACTCTGACTCTTTTTGGGATGTAGCTTGTTTAGGTCCGTCTCTATGTCATCATTCTGATTGACAGGACACATACAGCAGAAAACAAACATATCAAAACTTGTATGTAGGTTAAGTCAGACTTTTGCTCCCCCACACCCCATATAAATGCAGAGCAATGTTTTGATTTAATCAGAAATGCAGATCAGGCATGGTTGACATGTCTGACTTGATGTGAAAGTGTTGTGGTTGGTGAGTTATGACTGCCCTCTGCTGGAAACATAACTGAGTGCAACCAGACACGTCAACACAACAATCAAACACGTCTGGGAAAATCTGTCCTCAAATGACACTATCTGTGGAGATTCAGCATTGTATAATTAAAGTGAGTAGTGTGGCTGTAATATTAAGTACTAAATTATTCACAAAATGGCTGAAGCTTTATCAAATTACCTATTTATAATTGAAAACCATCAAGCCAACTGGGGCCAATTATTATCACACATCACAATCCTTTGTGAATTAGAATGTTATTGTGATGTTTATGACGTAAATCAATCAGACGTACACTCTGTGATGTCTCTATAATGCCACTGTCATACAGAGGAAAGAGACTCGCACACTTTAAACAGTGAGTGTAACAGATGATGCTGTCATGTCAAATATGATGTGTGAGTGTGAGTCTTACCGTGGAGCTATGATTCTTCTCATCCTCTTCATTCTCACTATCGTTCTCTGTGTCTGCCTCCGTCTCGTCGTTATCATCACTTTCATCCACTACATCATCCACTGGGAACAAAACACACAAACACACAAGCTGTTAAGTGACCGTCTTCAGATTTATTCAATGGTTTACTTTTACTTCACGCAAACTGGGAATTTTGTTGGTTTGAAAATATGCATAAGGTCGGCACATAACCAGTCTCACAGAGTCTGATTTGACAGGAACAGAGAAAATGTTAACAAAAAGGAATGAGCAGCCATGATCAAGAGATGAGTGGGAGAGAGTGAATAAAGAAGAAATTCTAATCATTGTAGTATTTCTTCCAACACATCGAGTTGTTCTCACTGAGAAGTCAGTGTAATCACAGCAGCTTACAATCGTACACTGTTCTCCATGGTTGGTTGAATGACATCACTGACACAATGTTGGGAATACAGATGAGTTAACACGTCTTTGTGCGAAGGCTGAGGTCATTACGGGTTGCTGTTGCCAAATAGAACCTTCAAAATTCTGGCATATATCGTTTTTTAAGGAGTTCCTGATATATTTTAACACTGTAAAAGGGGAAATTCAATACAATAAACTGTATATAAAAGGTGGACGATGCATCTTCCTCAAATTATCCAGATATCAAGCAGAAATATGCTAGAAATGAGTGCTGCCATCTTGCACATATGGAGCCAGAATCTGCAGTGTATGGATGGAGCTGCAGTATCAAGCCCCTGTATTTATAGCATCAAATAGCAAAATAAATTCATCTTTGAGAAAAGATATTTGATGTGAACTTTGACATTTAATTTTGGTCCATATCCCCATCCACAAACATGGAGGAGACCTATACTGCAGCCAGTGACCATGTATTGATCCCAGCGCTTTGGCTTCACTTTTGGGGAGCGTTGATGTTGTTTATCTTTATATTCAGTAAATGGTAAGTATAAAAATTTGAAAAAGATTGAAGGAAGAGGAAAGAGGCTCAAATATCTTACCAGTCAGCCTGTGGACTCAATGAGGACAGCAAATTAGTTGAGAGCAGTGAAAGTATGTGTGAGCAAGCAAGCACTATGCAATGGGCACTGGGCATCCTTCTTACGTCTTTATTACTAACACATGTCGTGTGTTAGTTTAGTGGAGTTAGATCATGACGTGAGGTGAATGAGAAAGCAGAAGTGAGTGAGTCTATGTAAGCTGAGGATGAAGTTGTGTCTTACGTACGTCTTACCCTTCTGTAAGGGCTTGTTGTTGCGCTGATGACTTGTTTTTCCTGTAAGGCACATTGTGTGCAGCAGTGTCATGAGTGTTGCCATTAACTATTTACTCGATCTAGGGAAGTAAGCAGTATTTATATATGTTTGTGTGTCTGTGTGTGTGTGTGTGAGAGTTTGTCTTGTTCATATGAAGTATACTGCAAAATGTGTGTGTCTGTTTCTGCATAGGAATCAATGTTAGGGATATACATACACAGTGACAAGCTAGGGCATACTCTGGTGAACCGTATGTGAGTGCGTTTGTGTGTGTGTGGGTGGGTGAGTGAGTGTGCGTGTGAGTGTGTGTATGTGTGAGCGTGGGAGTGTGAGTGAGTGTGTACCCACCCCCAGCAGGCTGACTGTACAGCTGTGCCACAGGTCCTGCAGCAGGAATGTGTGGCAGCTGGTAGTTAAAGGCTGATTTGATGGTGGGCAGAGGCAGACGGTTCTTCGGAAAACATTTCCTCATGATGATACTCGAGGTGTTAACCAGAGGATCCAGGGTCCGCACCGGGAGACACTCCTAGAAAATAAAAACCCCAAAGGAAGAGGAGAGTGTCAGTGTGTATGTGCAGCACTTACTTTATGTGTCACATGCTTTAATTGCTTGCCATTTGTGTGTCATCCTCTCACTCACAGTGGATGAGTTGTAGAGGATCCTCATGCCATCTGCTTCTATGAACGCCTTCCTGCCGAGCTTGATGTTGATGATGTTTCTGATGCAGACCAGAAACCCTTTGCGAATCAGCATGTGGCGATGCCGTGTGTCATTGCGATGCCAATCCAGGTACAGAGTAAGCAAGGCGGGCACGTGTCTGCCGTCCACTGCACGGCGAGCATTAGTTTCTGCACAGGGACGTGGAAGAAGACAAGGAGAAAGCATTGATAGCACCTTACAACTGTGGGATGGGATGAAGAGAAAAGCGTGGTAGGAAAGTAAAACAATAGAGTGAAGGGAGGATAATGGGTTAAATAAGTTGAATACATTTATGCTGAATGATGAATTGCGATTTATGCTTTAGAGAAACTGTGGAAAAGTAAAGGATTCATGAGGTGAAAGACGGCCGCAGGGAGCTAAACACCATCTAAAGATCACTATGTTTTACAAAATTCAAAGCTACAAAGCAAATTACTCACTGGATTTGAGCAGTGCTCCCAGTGCGTCCAGAGCTACCCTGTTGATTTACAAACAAGGGAAACATCAGTTACATTGTCTGTTGAAAAAACATCAACGACAGATATTATAAAACTTCCTCTGAAAGAGGTCCGGGAGCTGTAGCCTGTGGATGTCACACTAGTTTGTTATAACAGAACAAACACAACATTCATGCCGATTCATTAACACAGACAGACACTCACTTGAGCAGGCTGGTGTTCTTTTTGCTGTACGGTGCAATGATCTTGAACATGAGCTCCACCACTCCATTCTTCCCCAAAGAAATAGCATTCACTGCTGCACATATAAAAACACAAAACTAATGTGAGATATCGGATCACACCTACTAGTGAATTATCATTGCTAGCACATTAACAGGATTTATCCGTTTGAGATTCAATTGTATTTTTGGACAGTAGGTTACTTGAACTTTAATACAGAAGGATAACATTTTTAGAAATGTATTTTCAGGTTTAAAGTTACTCACAGTTGGTGGAATAAACCCTGAGAACCTGAAGGCAGGGCAGAAGAAGTTTGATGTTCTGTAGGTTCTGTTTCATCAAGTCGACTGTGGCGTTCATTGCTCCGGACAAACGGGCCTTCACACCAAACTTTCTGTCTGAACAGAGAGGCTGCAATGTTAGTGTGCATCAAATAACCATTTTCCATGTTATTGTCTCCCTCCTTTCAGCTTCCCAAGAAGTTGTTTACCACCTGTAGCCCTAAAGGCTGTTTGCAAGCATGTAAACAATGTGCAATTTAAAAGGTATCATATTGAAGGAAACCTTTTGTTTAAAACAAGTCTAAGTGCTATATGACTGCTGTGAAAGTATCATAAAGCTCAAACCACAAGAGAAATGCACAGAGCCTGTATTCATAATCTGTGCCTAAAATGAGCCATTAGCACTTCTGTAATTTCGTGAGGTCAGAACTATTAGATTACTATCTCGATTGATTAGTTGTTAATCCAGTGTGTATGTCGGTGGGCTCTGTGGTTACATCAAGCTTACCTTTTGGGCCAACCTTAGCCAGCAGTGAGTGAAGCTGCAGCATGAGTTCCTCACTGGGGGGAAACTCTTTACTGGCATTGTTCATAATCTGGAACAATATTCCCGTTCCGCCTTTAGACACAAACACTCCCACCCTGCGAGCTCTGCCTACAATGAAAAACCACCAATAATATGTCAAATGCGGTAAACCCTCATTCAAGATGGAAGCACTTGGCCAGTAGACTTCATTACCTAACCAGCAAAATGTACAATATTGCTATTCTTTCACCTATTCTATCACCATCTATTCACCATTTACTATTGGCATATTTATATTTTTTATAATATAACATATTTACTACATGAAATAAATGTAAAAGAAAGATGGTAAATCAGCTCATCAAAACTCAGCTCACCCACAGTCAGCAGCTCACTGAGAATGTACAGGATGTTGAGTGTGGTCTGGACATCTCTGGAGTTCTGTCAAAGTTACAAACAGTAAACTTGTTAAATACGTTTAGAATCAATTGTAGGATTTTGAACATTAACTTATTTTTGCCTCTCGAGAAAAGGAAAGTCACTGATCCCAGCGGTGCAGTCTGATCCTAAATCAATCACACTGATCAATGTGACACCAGTTGTTGAGTTTGCTGCAGCTGGCAATGTCAGAGGTTGACAACCTCCACGACTTTAAAGCTGACACTGACGAAGATCATCATTGATACACTCAGATAATTTAAAACTTTGCAAAGAAATTTTTTTTTTATGCTTTTATACTAGTTATTATTCAATACGTAATTCAATCAAAATCTGATGGTTTCATGTTTTGCAATTGCTATTGGACAATAACATAATAAGTCTACTCAAAATCCTAACACATGGCTCATACATGCCAGGCATAGTTTTGTCATCTTAAGAGTCATGTCCCAAGAGTCACATTTCAAGCTGTGTTGATGAGTGAGCTGACCTCCAGTGAAGACAGGATGACCTCCATGCCACTGGAGCCTTTGGACATCACCTCTTTTCCGCTCTTCTCTATAACATGAAATACATGAAATATAATATTATTATATTATTACATTTAATTATGTGCCAATACCAGAAGTCCAGGGTCACTGGACGCTAGAAAGGTTCTGCTGTATTTCACAATAGAAAACAAATCTTTAAAGCACAGTGTGGATTTGTCAAATATTAAATTCTGCAGACAAGCTTGGACATTCTCCTCTTAGAAAACAAGGCATGAAGTAGGTTAAAAGTTCATCTTAGAAACTTTTACTCATCTTACTTCTCTTTCTCCTTTCTTCACCTCCCCACCTCTTTCAGCCTCGTGCTTTCCCTGTAATTTAAGATCTGAGAGATTCCAGACCTCTTTAAAGAGGCCACACTGAGTCCTGAGACAAAGGCAAACTTGTCAATCACAAACACAGGAGGAGGTGGTGAAAAGATACTGATGTTATGTAACCTCTTAGAAATTAACCACAAAGATGATTGAGGATGATTGAGAAATGTGATTAAAGAACATACAAAAATTGAAGTTTTTCATGTTAACGTTTATACTAATGTCAGGTGACCCAGGACAGTGGTCTTATTCTCAGGCCTCTCTGAAAAGGATTCTTGATCTTAATGTGACTTCCTGATTAAATAAAAAATATTTAAAAATACAAATAATTAAGAGGGCTGTCAGATTTCTTGTACGGCAGCTCATATCTCAGGTTTCCCATCTGGAAGATTGTATAATTTGGTGATGAGTTTATACAGTTGAGGAGTTCATGGGCTTTATGTTGCACGCTCTCCTTAAAAACGAAGGCATCACAACAGCAGGGGAATAATGGAGATGAAGCATGCATCTTTCATGATTCATGATCGGTTTCTAAAATTCATGCACAACTGACATAAACACACACTATCTCTCCACACTAGCCCAAGTATGTGCATATCTGAGCATGTAAATGCACACACTTTGGTGCCCAGGGGAGCGGTGTCCTCTGAAAACATTTCTGTCATGCCAGACTTTTTAAAGCTCCTCGAAACAAACTGGCATTTCAATACTAATCCTCAAAGACTAGGCCGGCACTGGGTTATACATAGAACCAAAAATCTAATCTAAAAATAGTTTGCTACATCTTCAATTTACTCACTGAATTTTGCAAATGTTATTTGTCTTACTTTGAAACTGTATTTCACTTGTGTTCTAAAGTTGATGATTCATTTAAAAGTAAAGATGTTCTCAGCTAATTCTGCCAATTACTTGATGATGTTGCCCTTTAACTTTACTCTGTACATAATTGTTACTTTTGAGGGTAGAATTGAGTCATTAATCAGGTACAGACGATTACTAAAAGTACTGCAGATAAACTCACTTTCCATCCTAATCCAATCAAAGTGAAAAATGTTAAATGTTTGACACAGACAGGTGTCTATTGAATCTTATATTGTTTTCTAGTTTTAGTTTACTCTAGCACTCTATATAAATAAAGTATAAAAACATGAATTGCCACCCTAGGTAGATCCTAGGTAATACTGTAGTCTTTTAAGAAGATTTTGAAGGGACTACGATTAAATGCAACACTTCTCAAACAATTAAAATGCTGTGAGTATATTTTTCTCATTGCTCATACCTTGTGGGTCTGGGGAGACCACAGATTGACCGTATCTCCTGGTGTAGCGGTACTCCATTTCATAACAAAGGTCACCAAAGCATCTGTTTCCACAAATTCCAGGTTCACTGCGTCTGTAGCCCGAAAAGTTTACAGTGCGTGTCGACTTTGAATCTACCACTTAAGACGTTGATACTGTGCCTTATAAGGTAAATCTCTTCAAAAACTTCACTGGTATCTGTCTATCCCTCTAAGGCTCGAAATAAACTCCTCAACAAACCTGTCTGACTGTGGACAGACACACTGAGATCGGGGGCAGGACACTGTGAACCCGAGCACGCTACGAGAAAACTAAACCACATGCTGCCCCTATGGAGAACAAACAAAAGCACGAGGCACCTCTCCTCTTTCTCTCGACAGCCCTCTTTTTTCCCTCCTCAGCACTGGGGGTAAAAGGGGAGCAGCCAAACTCTCAGATGAAAACAGACACTGGATTTCTGACCGCAGAGGAGGGAGAAAGAAAGAACTGCTGTCTCTACGATTTATTTCCAAACAAAAGTGCCTGTGGTGTTTGGAGTGATTTTTTTTGTCCTCACCTTTTAATCAACCAAATATACAAGTTTGTTTACTACTTCTTACTTTTGTTTGTTCCCATCATCCTTGTTCTTTCTCTTGGTATTTCTTTCCTTCCCACTAAGCTCCTAAGACTAAGAACATGAGACAAGAGTACAGCAAAGTCCTTTGGGTGTATAGTTACAGTTACGGGTGGGGTGGTCATAGACCCCTACCCACTTCCCCAGACCAACGTCAGACTTATCCACATTTCATACTGTGCATTGACTGAACCAAATTCAATAACATGAGTCCTCTACCACATGACTCAAGTGAAAAAGCTTGTTGGAGCCTAAACTGGTATGGGGACATTTCTTGTCGTCTTGTTTTTGCTGCCTCTGTCCAGCACCTCAAGCTCATCAAGTTTGGACCTGCATGCTTTCATATACTCAGAGAAAAAATGTAAATGTATTACAAAAATAATTATTAATTTATAATGTAAAACATCAAAGAAAACCAATTCTTAAAGTGTTAGGAAATAATGCCTGCATCAGAGATTGCAAGTCATCCCTGCTCCTGTTGAAAAAGAAGGGTTAGAAGAATCTGTGACTACATTTGTGTTTCTCTCTGTTATAAATAGTGATACCGAACAATGCCTCCCTCTTCTGCTGCTGCTCTGATCTCCCCTCAAAGAGCAATCACGGGAAACATCACAGGAACCACTGCTGCACTTAACCACCTATAGCACGACATTGTCACTGAACATGCTTTGTAATGAATAAAATCAACTCAACACGACAAGCTGAGGCTTTGAAATAGTAAATCCTAGGGAAAGTCCATCAAGTCAGTCTCCTGGTGTTGGAGGACAGCCTCAACCCATACATTGGCTATCCTTACACAATCGCATCAAATAGATATCAGTGGATGATGTTGGAAAGAAGTGAAATGTAATGAAAAAACAAACCTGAATCTCTTACTGAACTGTCCACTGCTTCCTTTGAGATCGATTAAGAATGAATTCACTCACTCACTAAATGTGGTTGAGTTGCATTGTGGGTAATGGCACCATGAACTGGATTTTACAAGAAGAATGTGTGTTCTGTTGTTTTATTCTCAAGTCAATTTCATATGTAGCAAACACAAAGTTTTATTACTTTACACTTCAACTCACCTTATTATTTTGTTAAAGGGGCGTTTTCTACCGCACACATTTTGACTTTGTCACGGTCGAAAATCACAAGTGTAAACAACACAATGAGATACAGCTGAATTCCATTAAGCAGCTTCAGCTTCAGGGTCTTGGTATTTTTCATGCTGGCTCAATGTTACACTGTCACGTCTCATTTGGACACTTGAGCCATCGTTAATGTTGTGAGTAACACCTGTGCTTTTTCCTACTATGACAAGTCAAAATAGCTGCTGTGAAAAAAGCCTACTGCTATTTCAAGAAATGTTAATGAGGGTGCGATAATCCTAGAGCATAATAGACCTGAACCACTGCCAACAATGCAATTTGAGGCGTATGGTGTACTTCACTACAGTAGCAAATATGCAGTGGTGCTCAATATTTTACATTATTACACTGAAGTGTGTGTCTGTGTGTGTGTCCGTGTGTATGTCTGTGTGCGCATGCTCTCTCTCACCCTGCGTCTGTATGAGATGAAGTATCTTTGAGGTGACCTGTCGCGCTGTTTCGACATCCTTCAACATGGCCTCTCCACTCATCCTCTCCAGCTGGCCCAGAAGCATCAGTACCCTGGAGTTACTGGGAACACTGGAAATACACACATGGTTTTACCTTTAGAAAGAATGAACAGCTTCCTTTATTAATGTGCTAATGTAGTGAGAAAACAAAACAAAAACACTGTATATTCAAGCCTATCTGGAAAGATCAGAGATCAGCATAAGCAACACACCCAGCATAATGCGTCATGATGCAACATTCACAAACACAGAGAGGATGCTATAATACATTGGCATGTGCTACAAGAACATCATGATTTCCTGTTCTATGTCTATGATTATAAGAACAGAATGGATCCGATTTATTAGAGAGGTGAGTCAGAGTAGCTACCACTGTGTAACACTGCTGAACAAACATGAAGCAGCATCTCATATGTGCAAACGCTCTCATATGTTCACAGCACAGACTGTAAATAAAGATAGACGATGTGTCTCCAGTCTCTCCACTTCGACCCCCCATCCAGAACTGAAGCCAAAAGATTCTGCATATGAACGCTGCCATCTTGCTCATTGAAGGGTGAAGCAGTGCGGTCCCGCAGATGCATGCACATGTACTTTAATGTTATAGATCTGTCCATGTCTCTTCCACTAACATGGAGGAAGCAGGGTTTAAGGGCACCAGGTAGCAATCAAGACTTAACTTTTAAGGGAGCAATCATGTCGTCCATCTTTATAAATTGAACTAAAAAAAAAAATGTCCTTTTCTTGTAATATAGTGTAAAGCTAAAAACAATTATAAATTAACAATACATGTTAACAAGTAGTCTGAGTATGACTTAAAGAAGTCTGTTCAAATGAAGCTGTCTTGAGGCCGTATTCTCGTGCTTCACTATTTCTGGAATACTGACCAATTCTCCTGTCTTAGCGCAGTGGTGCTCAGATGGAAACACAAGGTTAGAGGTCAGTAGTTGGTACAGCAACAGCAAATAAGGGAGAGAGAATCAAAACTGTGATTGCACCCAGTGGAGCTGGGTTTCTCGTATGTCCTTATAAAGACAGAGGGAGAGAGGGAGAGAGACGGAGGAAAAGAGAGTGTGTGTGCCGAGACAGAAAAAGAGAAAACGAGAAAAATAGAAAGAATGATGTACAAAGTGATGCAAGAATGAAGAAAGGAAAACATAACAAGGGAGATGTACCGCCATTATGAAAACATTATATAATACCCACATGTGAACACAGATTATAGGTGGATACATGAAAAGGTTTTGCTAAGCGTAAATTCTGAATTAAATATGGGTGCTGTTATTTTTAGTCATGACAAAAACATACGGGTGGCTCCAGTGAGGACACCTAATTATCTCCACACTCCTGCACTCTCACTCAAACACGTGCATGCACACACACACTTTCTCTCTTTTCCACACACACATTGTGACAACACGATAACCAGTAAAGAAAGAAAGCGCAGGTGCAACTGAAGTAAAAACAGTACAAGGGCAGAGTGACCGCCGGGAGAGTGAAGGTAAGTGTGACAAAAAGGGAGAGGGAGCATTGTGTGAACAGATGATTGTGACAGAGCAGGTTTCACTCAGGAGCACATGCCGGGCTGCATGTGTGTGTTTGTGTGCACATGTGAAATTGCATCTGACTGTTCTGGGAACGGCAAAGAAACTCACCCTTTTTCTGAGGCCATTTTAGGTTTGTTCATTTTGACCAACTCAACAATTCATGACGTCTGCAAGAGAAAGAAAATAAAGACCTCACTTACAAAAATGAACAAACGTACATGTATCAAATGAATGTAGCAAAACCAGGTTTACCCCGTGTGTCTGTTGCAGCTTAGGCTGTAGTAGGAATAGATGATATCTGAAGTACCTGAAGCTGAGAATGTCTTGATCTGTGCATTTGCAGCAGCCCTGTAATAAACAAGTGACCTGTGCTGGGTGTACCTGCAGCTGCTTTATCCTGCAGCTGTCTCATCTTGACTGTATCACAACAGCACAACTATGGAGCACACACACAGTTTCTGCTGACTGATATTACACAACAAAAAGCTGCTGTCCTACATGCTGCAGATCCCAGGTGTCGGCAAACAAAAGAACTATGGACGAGGTAATCTGAACACAAGGTTATAAAAAGAATCACTCTGTGTTCAGAGAGGTAAAGTAAACTACAGTATCATTCAGCAAACATATGTGGCAACTGACTACAAGCTACAATTGAGTGTATTGGATTTTCACAGGGTTTTAAATGAGGTCAGACAGTGAATACAGAAGCATTAATGGGTTGAGATGAGTCATAAACAGAGCTGTTGTAAAAATGTGTGGCTGTAATTCACTAGTGGCAGATTGATTGTGTCATTGGACTGGTATCACGAGGTTATAGTGTGCTTAAAATCACAACGACAAACTAAACATTACAGGAAGACTGCCATTTCACAGAAAGGTGTTGGTGTTCTCTTCAGTTAAAAACAAGCTGTAAACTAAGACGGCTCTCCTTATCTCCTCAGTCAGGCTTTTCCAAACCTTGCACAAGTCCATCAGCCCTTTTCTTACCAGACAAGGGCTGAGGCCACACTTACATAGGAAGATCATGCATGTTTCTATACGCTAGCCAAACTGATAGAGTGTGACGGCTAGCTTACACCAGACAGATGGCAGCCTGCCCCCCCATGATAGCAACCCGACAGGGCTGCCTGTGCTGCACAAACCTGACTCCACAATCTAAACAAGGAAAGGTTCAGTGTGTACGATTCAGGTGACAGGGATCTATCGGCAGAAATTGAATATAAAATAATCCTAGTGATGTTTTCACTGTGTGTTTCATCTAAATTGTACGAATTGTTGTTATCTTCGCTCAAGAATGGGCCCTTTGTATTTAACTTCTTTATATCTACATCAGGGGTGGGTCCTCTCTATGGAGGCCGCCATGTTGTTTACAGTAGCACAAGGTGGACAAACTAAACACAGAAATTATACTATAAATATTGGCATAAATTGTATATAAAATAATCCTAGTGATGTCTTCACTGTGTGTTTTTTGTCTAAATAGTGCGACTTGGTGTTTTCTTCACCCTAGAATGGAACCTATATATTTAAATACTTTATATTTACATCAGGAGTGGGTCCTCTCTATGGAGGCCGCCATGTTGTTTACAGTAGCCCAGACTGGACAAACTAAACACCTTTTGAGTTTTTGTGACAACTGGAGGCTACCCTGGGTTCTCTGTGATGTTTTGGAGGTGAGAGGGGGGGGGGGGGGGGTAAGGGGTGCTCAGCTGCAACATGCTACCTCACCACTAGACTACACACACTGAACCTTTAAACAGGCTTCTGTCATGGCACCAAGCTGCGGGGGGGTGCGGGTGAGTGGAGGCTGTCACCTGCCCGCTGTTTAGCAAGATACACACCCAGGCTGCGCTGCTTATCCTCCCGGTTTTAAAGCTAGCTTGGGGCTGCACCTGCCTGGGGGAGCCGCCTTCCTGCGGGTTAGCTAGCAGCTGGATGTGATCGCAGGCAAAAAAGAGCTCACAGGCGGTGTTAGCTGAAGCTGTGCGCTGGGGTCGCATTGATAATGACGGGGGTCGTACGAACCTGCACGTAGAGGAAGTGTTGTCCCGGTCCGGGGGCTCCAGTGGTCCGGGATAACGGGGCTGGGGCTGCCGCTGCTGGAGCTGGGGCTGCTGCTGGAGCTGGAGCTGCTGGGGCTGGAGCTGGAGCTGCTGGGGCTGGAGCTGGAGCTGGAACGCCCTGGCGATGTTGTGATGACACCAGCCCCCGACTGTCAGAGGGGCTGTCGGGGGATATGGCGCCACCCCCTCCCCCCTGCTGTGTGTGTGTTTACTGTGCAGACAGGACGAGGGCGGAGAGGCTCCAGAAAGAGCAGCCGGCGCCGTAAAGTTCACCAAAATGCATCTTTACCGCAGCTCTACAGCTCCGTGGCGCTGGTTTCCCTCTGTACCCACTCCATTAGGAGGCGTGAGCTCCTTCTTGTCACACTGGGACTACATTTCCCATGTTGAGCTGACAGCGGCTTCTGACGTCAAAGCTATGCGCCGGTTCTCACTGTGCTCGATGAAGGTCTTGATTAGCTACACAAAATAACACAAGATATCGAGGTACGTGCCAATTCACAACGAATTGTGTCTTTCTTATCACACCGTTAGTTGTGTGTGCACCTGATTCAATTGAATAACGTGTTAAACTGGTGAGATTCAGGGTGTGTTCACAGGTAATGTACACTATGAGCAGCATTAGCTTGTTAGCAGGCTAATTGATGGTAGCTAGCTAACATGTCTTGACAGTTTTTAAATCGTGTAGCTTGTGGAGGTGACCTGGTTGTATTGGAGTGAGTGAACGCAGGAGGCTGTTAAAGTATAGACCGGTTCTGTTGTGTGTTTGTTGGACGTTTAGCTTTGGTTTGATCTCGGATACAGATACTAATGCTAATGATTCATTCGCATTTTAACCTATGATCTCTATTTTGCTCGCCTATGATCAGGTCATGTCGATTTCAGTCAGTGTGTTATCTCCCAGCTCAGTTATCAAATATAAGCTAAAAGGCATTTGGGGAGGGTAGATAGATGTGCTATACACACTACACTGTAAATATATACATTTATAAATGAGGTGTCACTCAGAGGCTGAGACTGTGCAGGATGCTCAGTCGTGAAATGTTCTAACTTCTCAAATGTGTTAACAGAGCAGGACGATGCTACGTGTGTCAAGTCTACTATTGTGAATTATTAACATGTGAAAAGCTGTTTCTAAGAACATACAGAAACATGTAGGAAAGGATAAACCATATAGGTTTGTTATTATTCATCAGTGGCAAATATAGCAAAATGTGGCATGGCTGATACAAGAGTATGATGCTGGGAAATGAGAAGCTGTAATCTCTGCCTGATATTAAAAATTGTTCATTATATCCAGCTAGTTTGAAATATTATAATGTTTGAGGCTCCTCCGTGTACGTGTATGTCTCGTGGAAGAACTGAAGCAGTAAATGATAGTGTGTACGTTAATGTATATGTCCTGATGACTTGTGATATTGTAATTGCTAATGTTTTATAATATTGTGAACACTTTGTCCTGGTTCTCTCTGTCTTCATTAGTCACGATGGTGATGAAGTCAGCACTAGAGGATGATGATGGTGGCTGGGGGCTAGGCATCCCAGAAAAGATGAGAAACAATGCCAACTGGGTTGATATTACACATGAATTCAAAGGTTCATGCAAAGGTAAAGTGTGTGTGTGTGCGCACGTGAGTAACAAGTGTAAAGTTGCATGTATCAAAAATAATGTGTTATTTCTCTCCTCTGACCTTGTCCTCATCCTTTATTTATCCAGAGTTGAACCTTGGGGAGTTGCTTCATGACAAACTGTGAGTAAACTGCTACTTCACTGAAAAAAAATCACTTCCTCCGAGCTGAAGTTAGTCATTCTGCTTGTCCTCTAATAAACAACTTAGAGTTGATATAATAGATTTCAGTTGAGAAAGTCAGTGGTTCTCAAACTTGGGGCATAGAGTCACTGCTGGGACCCTTACTCTAAACCAAGGGGAAAAATATGGAATGAAACTAGGTTTAATGATAATGTTTAATGGAATATGGAAAACAATTGAGAGTTTATGTTGATGCCAACATGCTTGTTTTATTATTGAGCTTTTTTTACGGCTAATGAAGGGAAGCATGCCAGAAGAAAGTTAAAACCACTGGTCAACATAGTGTTTCATGTATAACTATATTAATGTCTGCAGCAGCTATCAGTATTATAATTAGTAATGTTACTACTGTTCAGAATCTAAGATGTACACATACAAAATACACTAATCTCTCTGCTGTGGTGGCAGGTTTGGCCTTTTTGAGGCTATGTCAGCCATAGAGATGATGGATCCTAAGATGGATGCAGGAATGATTGGAAACCAGGTCAACAGGAAAGTTCTCAACTTTGAACAAGCCATCAAGGTACTGTCCAATGTAAACCAATTAAGTGCCAGGAATCAGCATCGAAGGCCTTCCCCTTCACAGTAAATAGTTAAATCAACATCGCTGCTATTTTATTTTCTTGATTTTAGGAAGGTGTCATCAAGGTTAAAGACCTCCGTCTTCCTGAACTCATTGGGATCATAGACACATCTTTCTGTTGTTTGGTGAGTCTCACTTTCGTAAACAATGAAAGCCTTTGTTTATGACAATCTGTTGGGAATTCATCAACATGCAGTCAGTGTGTTTTTGTGAATAATATATAATGCTATAGAGTTTTTCTTTGGATGTAGTAGATCACTTCTACAAGCACATGCACCACTGTGGGAGATCCTTGTTGATGAGTCTACTTAAACATGTATATACTTAGATCACATGGCTGGAGGGTCACTCCCTGGCACAGACTGTGTTCACGTGTCTTTACGTCCATAACCCGGACCTGATCGAGGAGCCAGCCCTCAAATCCTTTGCCCTGGGCATCCTGAAGGTGTGTGACATTGCCCGAGAGAAAGTCAACAAGGCTGCTGTGTTCGAGGAGGTAAGCACCTTTCTACAGTATTTAACTGGGCCTGTGCATGAGTGACACTGCACTGGCAGGCTTCATTTTATTTGCAAATTTCTGTGGCTATAATTAGGCTATAGGCTATAAGTCTCTTTAGATCAGGTAATCTTTCTTCCCACTAGTATTTATGAGAAAATATATTTAAAAATCATTACTATGGTTACAGGTCATTGACTTAGAACTTAGATATGGAAAAGTTCAATATCTGATTGTCTCACTCTTTTTTACAGGAGGATTTCCAGGCCATGACTTATGGCTTCAAGATGGCCAATAATGTTACAGACCTGCGGGTGACAGGTACAAGTATGCATTGTGACAAAGTCCACAGCTTCATGTATGCTGTAGACATGTGATGCCATTACAGATGAATACAGTTCATTCATAAGAACAAAGATACAGTAGATGATATCATCTTTCTTTCATGTGTTCACTTTACCAGGTATGCTAAAAGATGTGGAAGATGAGTTACAGAGAAAAGTCAAGGTAATTGTTGTTGACCACAGACTCTCTCTTTGCCATTTCAATGAACTACTACAAATACAAATGCTTTCTGAATATCTTTCCTTGTTTATCTTCTTCTCCTTCAGAGCACGCGCATTCGACAGGGTGAGCAGCGGGAGCCAGAGGTTGAGCTGGAGGTAAGTGGCATCATTCTTCTATGTCTGGAGTTCTTTTTTTTTTTTACAATTGTTTTTATGTTAAAGTCATGTTTATGGAGAACCATTTAGAGCATCCAAAAGCTAAACACTGCAATTTCATGACAAAATTAATAGGATGTGAGAAGTAAATCAGAGTCACTGCACTGTCACAGCCTTCTTCTGGATCCCCACAAGACAACGCCTTCTTCTCTGTCTCTGTTTATTATAACTTTTTTCATCCATCAATCAGCGTGTGGGCCTGAGGTGACCTTTAGAGACTCTACTTGGGAATTTCCATCTGTTTTATTTTAGAAACACAAATAAAGCAAACAAGAAAAACAATCCGTCTAAAAACGAGGATGTGTTATATAGTTATAATAACTGTATATGTTTATATGCTTGTTTAATGTTACTCCATGTTTGTTTTCAGCATCAGCAGTACTTGGCACTTTTCAATAGGATCAAGTTCACACGCCTTCTACTGACTGCACTGATTGCCTTCACCAAAAAAGAGGTAATACCCACAAAAACAAGACGGTGTCAGTATAAGTGGCTGACATCTGTTCCTGTCTGATACTTAGCATGGAAAAGTGTATCGTGTACTTACAGTTATGTACATTTTTTTTCTTTGTAATTATATGTTTGTCCTTGAATCTTTATCAGACCAGCTCAGTGAGTGAGGCCCAGAAGCTTGTGGTCCAAGCAGCTGACCTCTTATCATCCATCCATTCCAGTATTCAGTACGGTATCCAGTCACAGAATGACACCTCTAAAGGAGGTAACCCACACACACATGCATACATATGCGTAGGATCTCAGTTTGGAAAATAAAAAAAACGAAAAATAAATTATTAATGAAAATATGCACATGTTATACATATTCTTGCTCTCCAGCATCTAGTCAATAGATTTTCATGGTACAATATAGTTTCCACTTGATGCTAGATAATGTATGTCCTCTACCTCAAGAGATTTCTACACACCAAAAAGTCTGTTAAAAGTTTGGGTTCATTTTTTCTCTTGTTTTACTTGACTCCATTTATTTGAGTCTCTTAGACAAGATTGCTTAATAATTATGAAATGTGACCTTTATTAACCTCTGTGTGTTTCTTTCTGTGGCTGCTGCAGACCACCCCATCATGATGGGCTTTGAGCCCCTGGTCAACCAGAGACTGCTGCCACCCACGTTTCCTCGCTACGCCAAGATTATTAAGAGGGAAGACATGATCGCTTACTTCAGCAAACTTATAGAACGTATCAAGACTGTCTGCGACGTGATCAACACCACCAACCTACATGGCATACTGGTAAACATAGACACAAATATTTCTTAGACGTTTAAAAAAAATAATACAACATATTAAGACACACCGTTGTTAACATGAATATTGTGTTTTTGGCTTCATCAGGACTTCTTCTGTGAGTTCAGTGAGCAGTCTCCATGTGTGCTCTCCAGATCACTTCTTCAAGTGAGTGAATGATTGTTGTCCTAATCCATTCGTCAGAGTTGTCGCTATATTTTCTCTCTGATCCGAGAGAAACCCTTTGAAATGTGTCACATGTTGTTGTTGTTGCTCCTATACATGTGTTTCAAACAGTATTATTAATTAAGATGTTAATTTAAAACCCAGTATATGAAAATCAAACAGATTTTTTCCCTGCATATCCAGACAACTTTCCTGATAGATAATAAGAAAGTGTTCGGCACCCACTTGATGCAGGACATGATTAAAGATGCTCTGAGATACTTCGTCAGCCCTCCTGTCCTCTCCTACAAGTAAGTGTGTCGTTGGTAAAATGATAAACAAAACCTGTGAATCACTTTAGGTTGTTTACGTCAGTGGTTTATCTCTGTTATTGTTTTTAAATCTTATCTGTTGACTGTGTCTTGAGCTTTTTTTGTGTTTGTCTGTGTGTGTGTTTCCCCAGGTGTTGTCTGTTTAACAACCACCAGGCTAAGGACTACATCGACTCTTTTGTTACACACTGCTCCAGAGTACGTCCCCTTTACTGTTCCTATCCACATGGTCTGCACATCTGCTGCAGTTAAATCCATTTTGATACCTCAGTTGCTCTGTGCACGTTTTGGGCTGTTTTCAGAAGTTTATTAAACGATCAAAGTTTGTAGTTTAGAATTGCTTTCATGAAAGAGAGTTCGATAAGATCTCATTTTCAGTTTTACTGTAATAAGAGGATTGTATTATCAGCGCTGAACGTGTAGGCTACTCTATCATTAACATTCCCTATGTATAGGCAAGTAGAAGAAACTGGTTACTTATGTGTGTAAGTATGTTATCCATTCTCCCTGTAGCCATTCTGCAGTCTGATCCAGATCCACGGACACAACCGAGCTCGGCAGAGAGACAAGCTGGGTCACATTCTTGAAGAGTTTGCCACGCTGCAGGACGAGGTGAACTATGGCTGTTTCTTCACTTTTCCTTTCATACAGTTTGAACACAAATCTGATTTCACTTTTGGTGCCAAACAAGTTAAGCCTAGATTTGGATAGGAAACTTTTAGGTCCATAATATTTCACCTGTTGCACCTTAAAGCTATGATTTCATTCATTCATGTCAGGGACATTGATTTTATTATATTAGAATCAGCTACTAAAGTCTTCCTCTGTGCTTTACAGGCAGAGAAGGTGGACGCAGCGCTGCATGGCCTGTTGATGAAACTTGAGCCTCAGCGACAGCATCTCGCCTGTCTTGGCACCTGGATCCTCTACCACAACCTGAGGATCATGATCCAGTATCTGCTGAGTGGCTTTGAACTGGAGCTTTACAGCATGCATGAGTACTACTACATCTACTGGTAGGAGCACACACGTTTCTTTGTGCCTGAATTGTCAAAGTTAGGACACCCTAAGGCTACATCCATACTTCAACATTTTCATTTGAAAATGCATCAACTCTGCTGCAAATTGAGAAGTTTGGAAATGCTGCTGTCCCAGTTTTAGTTGAAAAATTGCGGCGCTTTGTTTCAGCCTGGAGGATAAGAAACAATGTTAAGATATTAGCAAATGACGATAAAGACATTCACAACCGCTAGCTGATTGAGTCTTTTCAGTCAAAACATAGCCTTCGCTGATTCATCATGCTCTTATCACATGACCCCTGACGAGCATGTGGACAGAGTTGGTTTGAGTTTTATAGAAAATGCAGTTTTCAAAAGAAAACGTAGTAGTATGGATAAAGCCTAAATCTTCTCTCAACATCATACACATGTGTTTTTTGTTTATCTGTGAATATGCTTTTCTTTTACCATAGGTACCTGTCAGAGTTCCTTTACGCGTGGCTGATGTCCACTCTGAGCAGAGCCGACTCCTCTCAGATGGCAGAGGAGCGGATTATGGAGGAGCAACTGAAAGGACGCAGCAGCAAAAAGACCAAGAAGAAGAAGAAAAGTACACGTTGTTGCATCATCCTCCCATTCTATGTCTAATTGGTTTCTTCCTGTTGGTGTAAGCGCAGGTACTGATATGTTTGGCATAACTTTGCAGCTCGCCCTCTCAGCAAGGAGATCACCATGAGTCAAGCATACCAGAACATGTGTGCTGGCATGTACAAGGTAAGGCATGGTTTAATGATCCCTCCTCACTCCCCTTTGTTGCCACACAGAGATGTAATCTGTCCCTTTTCTGCCTCTGTCTCTCTCTCTCCAGACAATGGTAGCTTTGGATATGGACGGAAAGGTGCCTAAGCCACAGTTTGAGCTCGACAGCGAGCAGGTTCGCTACGAGCATCGCTTCGCCCCGTTCAACAGTGTGGTCACCCCCCCGCCTGTGCACTACATCCAGTTTAAGGTACTTTTTCCATCTCTTGCTTTTATTTCATCATTGTTCTTCGTACCCTCCCATCCATACTCTGTAAGACCTTCCTTTCTGACTTTGTTCCCGCCCTTGACGGCTCCAGGAAATGTCCGATCTGAAGAAATATAATCCTCCGCCAGGCCCGGCTGACCTCTACCTGGCAGCCAGCAAACATTTTCAACAGGCCAAGCTCATCTTAGAAAATGTGCCCATCCCAGATCCAGAGGTCAGTAAATGAGACTATCATAAAATAAATGCTCTTTGGTGTTTTGAAATTCCTCCGAACAAATTAAATTGTTAATCTAGTCCTTAATAGATTTCCTCATGTTTTATGGGGTCACAGTCTGTTTTCTGCTGTATGGTACCAACCGTTGCATGAAGTTACTTCTTTTATTCTACGTTGTCAGTAACCAGCTTTTAATGAACAATGACAGGTGAACCGCATACTGAAGGTGGCCAAACCCAACATAGTGGTTATGAAGCTGCTGGCTGGAGGACACAAGAAGGAGACAAAGGTAACACATGACACACATTCACAGGATTACTGTTATTCACTTTCATGGTTACAGTCAATACAAATAAGTTGCCACACAAAGTGTTAGAAAAAGGTTTGAATTCTGAATTGATGGCTTTATATTTTTAAAAGGAGTCATGTGTCTATAAAAAATCATCCTGCGCACATTTTAATCGCCGGGGATTTTGATCGGTTCTATAACTGTTACATTTTGTTAAGACACTGTCTGAATGAAAACACATTTCTCTGTTCCCAGGTGCTCCCTGAGTTTGACTTCTCGGCTCATAAGTATTTCCCTGTCGTCAAGATAATCTGATGCTGCTCTTCATCACACGATGGCGTCAACGTGCATCAGCCATACCTGAACAAGTGTGCAATGGCCCCGATCCAGCCCATGTCTGAACAGTGTGTGTGAATGAGTGAGATGCTGCAAAGGTGTGTTTGTATATCCACATCTGTGAAAGTCTCTTTGTGTTTGTGTGATGTGTGTGTGTGTCAGACACAAGGAGGTACCGGCCAATGGGATTTTGTATAAGCTGCCTCCTGAACAGTTTTGTTATGGCTTGAAAATAATGCTGAAATGACAATGGATGCATATCATTAAATCCTATAAAAACCACCCAGCACCAGTCTCATGTGAATACTGGACAATTTGCAGGAAAAAGATAAGATAATTGACAACATTCATGATCTCATTAGTACAAAGTGAAGTTTTAAAAAATCCCTGCGCACATTAAAATGTCGACTTGAAAAAACAGGGCAAGAAAATAAATCAATTAGAACTAGGGCTACGTTGTTGCACTTGCGGGCCGAGCACCTGCACGTTGGAGCCTGTTGCAGTACGTGGAGAGAGCGAACGATGACCAAGAGCACGTCTCTGCGTTGCATGCATTTTGCGCACTGCGGCAAAGATAAACGCTTCACTTCCTGCGTCCGTCACGCGATGTTGATCCTTGCCTGCAATTTGCTCATTGTTATGTTAATTGAATGATAGTTGTAAAACAAAGCTTACTTCCTGTTTCCAGTAGGTGGCGCCATCACTATTATTTCGCACAGACATATAGATCTGTTCAAGTAGGCGCTCTGATGTAGCGTGAGCAATTTTGTGTCAATTGGACAATGTTACCACAAGTTAATTTTCACACTGATCAGTAGATGGCGCTATGTCATAATTTCTGTGTAGATGTCATCAGGCCGGGACTCTTACATTTCTAGTTTGGACTCTATTGGACAATGTATGTCCGAGATACAGAACCTCGTGTTTTGATTGCGTTTAATTAAACTGCGACGCCACGCCATGGTCACACGGCCTTAAAACAATATGAATATCTTCAGGGGGGGGCTGTTGAAGTTTGAGTGAGATAAATCCATGAACACTGAAGTTACAGCAATTTCGGGTTTCACGGCGAGTTGATGAACTTTGACGCCAGGCCACGGTCACACGGTGTGACAAAAAATTGATCTTTAAATCAGTTTTTATCTCCATCTTGTTGTGATGACACTCATCTCAATTTGAAGTTCATCTGACGAAAGCCCTGGGACAAGTACTTCGAAGTAAAAATGTGGAATATGGCCAAAATGGCCACTAAATCCAAAATGGCGGGCTTCCTGTTTGGTCTAGCATATCTATCCAAGAGACTTATTTGTATGTTCTGAAAAGACACATGCCCCAATCGATTTTTGTAAATGTCGGCCAATGGTAGTGCCGGGGCTGGCCTTTAGGAGGCGCTAGTTAGTTTTGTGCCACGCCCATTCCTTAAATCTATATGAATATCTTCAGGGGGGGAAGTCAACACACACATGTAGTTTGAGTAAAATTACATTATTTATTTTTTTCAGGCAAAACGCATGCAAAGCTTCAAAATGCATGTGCTCGGGACCGCCCAGTGCTGCTTTGCAGCCCTAGAAATTTTAGAAATAGTACTTTATAGTTGGTACTTTCAATTCTACATTGAAATCATCATTTTTATATCATCAAATAACTAATTAAAACCAAACTGATCAGAAAAACTTGTTAAGTCTTGTTTTTGATGTGGCTGTCACCTCAGATTGGACTGTGTGGAGACTCTCAGAATCAATATACTGTCGAGGTACTCTACTGATGTCCGGAAATAGGCACAATTATCGTGAGCTACAGACCACATTCCTGTCTTCTACAAAACCCTTGTCATGAACCTGGACGCCGTCTCACCTCTGCTTTGTGATCAAGGGGTCATACAGGTACTGCTGCACCCAGGGGAGTCCCCCAACTTGCACCACAGGCCTTAGAAACGACACACATCAATGTTTTCCCAAACCAAAAGGCACACATATCTGTGGAGAACCTATGGCATTGTAACCGTTCTCATGTGCACTTTCATGTTATGTTTGCGGTAACGTTTAAAAAGCCCGACCTGTTAACGTTAAGGCAAAGACTAGACCCTGATATCCTATCACCATTCAAACTTGCTCAAGCAGCTGTGGCTGTAACACTTAAACTCATTCTTGCTTTTCAGTTAAATCAAATAGTGATATACATGTAGGTGGAAAAATTGTTAATGTTAATATTAATGTAAGTTTGAAAGAAATATTTAATTATTAATTAAAATCACAGCGCCACCTGGTGGCAACAGGAAATGTCTTGTTTTTGGAACATCTTACACTTGGAAGTATTCCTCCTCATCACTAACTGCAACCATGTCAAACTGTGTCAAAAGTGTCTCAAGACATTGATAATGGCATAAGATTATTTTGTCAAACGCCATATTAGTGGCATGGCGTCAAAGTTCATCAATTCGCCGTTAAACACGAAATTGCTATAACTTCAGTGTTCATGCTTCAGTCTCCCTCAAAACTGACTAGCGCCCCCTAAAGTGAAGTCCGATAGGGAAATTTGTCTTTTCATGACAAACAAATAGGTCTGATGACCTTGTCCTTGGGCTTTCAATAGATCAACTTCAACTTCTGTGAATGTCATCTCAACAAGATGGAGATATAAACTACCTCGGTATATATGATTTCATATATATATTTTGATGAAATATGTATGATATTTTGATGATTCGCCAAAAAAGAGGGATTTATTATAACTCCTCTGTGCATTGTTCTTTCAGCCTCAAACCTCATTCACACATTCACAGTCCCGCCCTGATCAGATCCATATCAATATTGACTCATCATTACAGCGCCACCTGCTGGCTACAGGAAGTGACATGTTTTCAACTTTGATGAACTGCTCTTGGCTGCTTTACAATATACAGATCAGATGAGCTGTATATATAAAAGAACACTTCAAAGGATTCATTTAGCAAATAATTCTTTGTTGTCAGTTTGCTGTACTGTCACAGTGTCAGTGATGGTAGAATCCTCTGATGTCTTAGATGCAAAGGCGAAAAGCTTTAAGAGAAAAGAGTGTTATTACCTGAACAGATCTATTAGTCTAGTAAAGTGATAGCGATAGCACCACCTACTGCCAAAAGGAGGTAAGCCTCGTTTTAAATCGCTCTCTCCACTAACCGCAACAGGCTTCAAAATGAGTGTGCTTGGGCCTATTCAAGTGCTACAACTTAGCCCTAGTTAGGGCCCGAGCACCTCAGGTGGGAGGCCCTATTGAAATCGTAAGGATTATGGGAGAGGCGGTGGACTAGTGGCAGAAACTTGGACTATGGGCAGAGAAGGTCTCTGGTTCGTCTCTGTTTCGACTCCACGGAGAAACAACAAAAAGACAAACCTGGATTGATCTGTCAAAAATCCAAGAGTATTCTCCCTACCCTGTCTAGTGCCCCTGAGCAAGGCACCTTACTCCCCTAACATCTGCTCCCCGGGCGCCGTACATGGCTGCCCACTGCTCTGTGTCCTGCACCAGATGGGTTAAAAGCAGAGGCTAACTTTCCCTCCTTGCATGAGTGTGCTTGTGCATGTGTTTGGGACAAATAAATGTATCTATTCTGAGTGTAGTGAATTGGCTTTTTGAGGGCTTCAACATGCTCAAAAAGTTTCAAAAGTTTGCAGTAAATTAGAAATTGGTGAAAATTTACGTATTCTGGAGAATTTGGAAATGGGTGCGGCAAAATAGCTCAAAAGCCCCTCATTTAGCGTTCACCAATCCTCACAAAAATAAAGACAGTTGTGTATCATGACCAGACGCACAAAAAACTGGGCTTCTATATCTCAGACATATTTGGTCGGATCAAGCCCATACTAGTCACATAAGACAAGAGTCGCGACCTGAAGACATCTACACAGAAATCGTGACTGAAGATCACAGCGCCCCCTTGTGGCAACAGGAAATATATTGTTTTTGGAACGTTTTACACTTGGATGTATTCCTCCTCATCCACTTTTCGCAACCATGTCAAACTGTGTGAAATGGGTCTCAAGACATTGATAATGTAGCCATAAGATTACTATGACTTTTCATCAAGCGCATTATTAATGGCGTGGCATTAAAGTTCATCAGCTTGCCCTGACACACGAAATTGCTATAACTTCGGTGTTCAAGGTTCAACCTCCGTCAAACTACATGTTCGTATCAACAGCCTCCCCCTGAAGACATTCAGATGGTCTACTTCTACTAAAATAGGGACATGTGTCTTTTCATTACAAAGAAATAAGTCTCTTGGATACACATGCTAGACCAAATAGGAAGCCCGCCATTTTGGATTTAGTGGCCATTTTGGCCATATTCCGCATATTTACTTTGACATACTTGTCGTAGGGCTTTCATCAGATCAACTTAAAATTTATCCCACAAAAAAGTCATGGCACAACATTGTTATGGACTTCATTCCTAGTGAATACATCACGTGCATGCTTCACTCCAAAACAGACGCCTTCTATAAGGTCTGGGACCCTTACTTGCAGCATATCGGGTCCACACTGTCATCTTCTTTGCTCCGTGGATTTCCCAGCTCAACCTAGCCTGTCCTCGTAACCTTGTCTTAAGGGGTAACGTTCATCTTGTGGCCTCGCTATGTATGTATGCTCTGTATGTATGCTCTGTATTGACTCCTATCTGACTCTGCCCTGTCTTGATGTGGGGGTCTGAAGGGGAGAGGGGGGGGGGGGGGGCGGAAATTGTGCCCACTGTCAATATTCTTATTTTCTTAATTAATTTCCCAATTATTTTCTATTTTACTGTATCCACATGCCCACATTCTGTTGTTTCCCTTTTTTGTCGTGTCTGAGCAGTTCTGTATGTTTTGTGTTGTCTAAAAAAAAATGTGTAATAAAAATATATAAAAAAAAAACAAAAACTTAAAATTTAGACGAGTGTCATCACAACAAGATGGAGATCTAAAGTTATTTGCATTTGAGTTTTTTATCATACCACGTGACTGTGGCCTGGCATCAAAGTTTGATTACACGCCATGGAAACATGCTTCTGTATCTCAGGCGTATTTGGTTCAATCAAGTCCAACCCAGGCATGTAAGACAAGAGTCGCGACCTGATGACATCTACAAAGACACCATGACTTAAAATCACAGCGCCACCTACTGGCTACAGGAAGTGAAGCGTTTATCCTTGCCGCAGTGTGCAAACGCATGCAACGCGGAGACGAGCGCTTGGTCATTAAACGCTCTCTTCACCAACCGCAACAGGCTTGAAATCGCCTGTGTGCTCGGGCCCATTAGTGCTACAACGTAGCCCTAGTTTATATTAGTATTTATATTGAATAGAATCATTTTTATTATTATTATTTTTATTCAGGCAAATTAATTGGCTTTTTGAGGGCTTTAACATGCTCAAATTCTTACCAAAAATTGCAGAGAGTTAGAAAGTGGTGAAAATGTACGTATTCTGGAGGAATTTGTATTATTATTATTCAGGCAATTGAATTAGCTGTTTGAGGGCTTTAACATGCTCAAATTCTTACCAAAATTTGCATAAAGTTAGAAAGTAGTGAAAATTTACTTCTGGAGGAATTTTCAATGGGCGTTGCAAAATGGCTCAACGGTGCCCCCCGAGACCCCCTGAACGTGTTCACATTGACCGATCTTTACAAAAATCGATACACATCTGTATCATGACCAGACAAACAAAAAAGTCTGGAGGTGCAATTGGATGAATGCAACAGGAAGCCTGCTATTTTGCATTTAGTGGCCATTTTGGCCATAGTACACATTTTTACTTTGAGATACTTGGTTTTTTTAACATTTTCTTTTTTTATTCTTGTGAGAGGAGTAATACAAGAATAAAAAATACAAGAATAAAAAATGAAAATGTAAAAAAAACCAAGTACCTCAAAGTAAAAATGTACTATGGCCAAAATGGCCACTAAATGCAAAATAGCAATAACATTTACTTTTCTTATTTTTGTATTACTCCTCCCACAAGAATAAAAAAAGAAAATGTAATAAAAACCAAGTGCCTCAAAGTATAAATGTGCACTATGGCCAAAATGGCCACTAAATGCAAAATAGCAGGATAGCAAAATAGCTGTTTTTTTTTACATTTTCTTTTTTTATTCTTGTATTACTCCTCTCACAAGAATAAAAAAAGAAAATGTAAAAATAACCAAGTACCTCAAAGTAAAAATGTGTACTATGGCCAAAAGGGCCACTAAATGCAAAATAGCAGGCTTCCTGTTGCAGTTTGTAACATCAGCCAGAACCTTCACAAAATGATTCTCCTTTCTTTTCAAACCAGCGTCATCGTCTAGAACAGCAATAACTGAGTCTCCTATTATGATGAGTGACAGCGGCCCCAGTCACCACATCCCGTCCCCTGCAGTGACCCCTTCGCATTTGGCGCCTATCCCCTCGTTCAGCAGGTCATGTGGACTAGCACTGACTGAATCTCCGCTGCTTTCTGGATGTAATGCCTTTGTGGCCTCATCAGAGTTAATCAGGCTGATAAAAATCACTTTACTCTGTTTCTAGTCACATGACCAACACCCACTCATCTGGATTGGCCCTCGCAACAAGTTCCTCCCTGACAGTAAGTCTCTGCACACAAACACACACCTGCCGAATGTGATTCCTCTGACGCCTTGAGGGAATTTCTCCAAACTTGGTGCAAATGTTGTCTTGGATTTAAGGATGAATTGATTAGACTTTGGTGGTCATGGTCACCGTGAGCACACAAAACACATCTTTGGCCTTAAATCAAGACTTCACACACTTGCAGCACAAATACCTTTTTAATAATAGTCTTCACTATTATGCTTTTGTTTTGTCTGTCAGTTCGTACATCACATTTTTGAATGACGTCTTGGGAACCCCTGCAGGGAATTTCATTACATCTCGCTCAAACGTCCACTTGGACTTGCCTCGACCTTCGAAACAGTTTCTGAATCTCCTTTCACACCATCTTTGCTTTCATCCTGCAGCAACAGATATGTAATGAGGAGAGCATCAGCAGGGTCAACCTTCACGCCTTCTCATCTGCGTCCAGCCAAATTATCAATCCAAGTCTATCAGCCGCCATGGCTGTCAGCAGTTCCAACAACAATGGTCTTCACTTATCTGGAGCACCAGGACTAATTCCTAATGGCACAGACTCCACACTCTCAGCTGCAAACAGCCGCGCAGCTTCACTGTACCATGCCGCTCCTGGTTGGTTCATAGTGTACAAATGAATGAATAAAACTAATCAACACAGACATACATCAAAAGATATCTTAAAGTAGAAATGGCATATTTCTCACTGCAATCTGTTTTTCCTCCCCTGTCTTCCTCAGGTAAAGCTCCTCCAAATTTGGCCAAAGGAGTGCCACCTCTCCTGGCTAACCAGTACACCATGGGCCCTGGAGGCTCTTTCCCTGTTTACTCGGTAACTATACACGTTCCATATCATATTTTGACCTGTTCCTAAACTATTAGTCCACTGGGTTTAGTCTAAGGGAAAGAACGGTTGTATCACTAAATCTAGATGGGTGTTGGTTGGAATTGGAAGAATGATGAAAGTGAGTTCACTCTTTCACGATTAACTCCATAATGCTTATCAGTCTGGATGGTGATGGTGTTTTTGTAGATTCCGATCACATGTCAAACTAATTAACGCTGAGGAGATCCTAAAATGGAATGTGCAGTCAAAAATGATACTTGGTAGAAACTCCAACATGTTAATAATCACCTGTTTGGTTTCAACAGCGGATCTATACTAACGAGGAATTGATTAATTATTGCCCTCCGATGGTGAGTCTCCTTTGCTGCATATTACTAAGCTTCTAGTATTTTTTTTACTTACCAGTTGGCTTTCAAATATTTTTCCTTGTATATAACAGGCAGTCATAAAGACAATATTTGTCTTTATCCTCAGATGGGGGAGCACTGTCATTGCCATTTTAATGATTGGTCATTCTTTATCTACCTAGGACGATTATGGTGCAACATTCCCTAGGACTGCAGCTGCTATGCCTGGAAGAGATGGCCTTACCAATAACCCATATTTTGGTAAATCTAATTTTATATTGAATTGTAGTTGTATCTTGTGATCTTGCATTATGTTTTAAGATGGGCGGCTAATCCACCCTGACACTGAATAACTGAGACAATTACTCCAATTCTTACAAAACTACATAGACATCTGGTCATTCAGCTTTTGTATAGCAGTCATTTGAGCATAGTAATGTGATTTATGACACCATGGAAGTTTTTGACCTTTTTTCTTGTACTTAAATGGCTTCATGTTTGATGATGGCAATTATTTTAAGGTGTATTTGCTATAATTTCTTGTCCAGGTGAGGCAACAAAGTGTGGTAGGAATGACTCCTCATCTCCAGCTCCACCAACCAGCCTGTCTACAGGTGGGGTGCAGTCGCAGCCCCAGCAGGCACAGCAGGGAAGAACACAGGGCCAGGGTGCAGGACAGAGTCAGGGTCAACAGGCACAGAATCAGGCCTTCCTAAACCCCCCTCTGCCTCCCGGCTACGGATACACTGGTAAGGAAAACCTAAATTAATGTTTGGCGATGAGGTCATTGGCCAAATTTCATATATGGATTACTCATCCATGCACTTAACACCTAAATTTAAGTTGAACAAGTTCTCCGCCAGTTATGTTTTTTTCTTGTTTTGAAAACTTTCAATTTAATAAGCAAAATAACGTTTTCACTTAACCAGTGATTGAGACACACGGTCAGTCAGTTCAGGTAAACTGTATTATTGTAACAGAAACGGGCTTTTAAAAATAGTTTAAAAAACAATTGCACAACATCCATTTTCTTTACAAGCTGCATTATTTCTCTAATTGCCCACAGGTTTGCCATACTGTGGTGTGCCTGGGGTTCCCTCAGCCTTCCAGTATGGCCTACCGCCTTTGAGCGTCCTGCTTGGGAAAAACAGCCCTCAATCGGTCTGGCAAACCCCTCCAATCAGTATCATAAACAGCATCAGCCCAGTTACGGACAGCACGCATATGGCGCAGGTGAGACAAGGATTCAACAAGAGGGCTGTGTCTGACACTGCTCTGATTTATCAATTTTTTTATATATGGACAACTAACAGTTCACTTTCTTCAGAGTTGAGTAACTATGAAGTTTATACGCAGCAGTTGTAATTCAGCTATTTAATTGATTGCATTGGACGGCGCCTGTGCGTTACAGTTTGAACTATGACTGTCACAGGTTCATCTCAAATTATTGCCACCAAACAAACTATAATATTACCAGTCACTTTGATAGAGATGGCTTGATCAAGTAATGGTGGGTTATGTAGCAAGTTATTTCTGTCAATGTGTTGTCGTGTTCAAGAGCATCCAACAGCCGCGTTCCCAGCTGCTGCACAATAACCTCACACAGGAGGGACAGGTAAACCCAGGTTTCTACTAATACATCACATCCTAAGACAGGGTCTCACAAAATAGGTGTGCATCAATATATTACACGTTCAATACACCTGTTTGGTAGTTTATTGATCTTAAACATGATTGATGAAATGGATTTATTTGTTCTCTGTAGGGTGGTCCTGGACAGCGCAATCAGTCCAGCAGCATGCAGCAGAAAACCCAATGCAGCCTGAGAAAACGACCTGAGAAGATTAACAATACAAAAAACTTCCTGTAAGAAACCAGAAAAAGGAAAAGGAGAAAGCTACAGCACTGATTGCATATGAGGACATTTCAGAAGGGGGTGGGGTTTATAATAACTAACTGCATCTGTCTCTTTTTTTAACTTCTTGAATGACCGGTTTATCACCCAAACTACATTTTGTAGCTTTCCTGTAAAATAAAAGTTGAACCTTTATAACTCAACTGATGGGACTACCCCTGTTTTACTTTTCCCTGACGATCTATGGGAAGTTGTTTTATTTCTTATTATTGCGAGAGGTTCTGCTGTAAATCCACAAAGGTGTATATAGTTATTAAAAAAAGTTCCCTGAAATGGAAAAGAACATTTTCTGCCAGTTGGCCATATGGTGGCTCTGCTTGAGTGAGACCAAGGCGGCTCGCTGCTTTCTGATGAAGATGCTAGCAATACCACATCACTCAGCAATATTCAGGGTTCCTACGGTCATGAAAAGTCATGCAATTGTTAAATGTTTCCTTCCAGTTCTGGAAAAGTGCTTTAAAATGCTTAAATCCCAAAAGTTTTGGTGAAATCATGGCAATTTTTTATTTTCATATTTTCATGTCGTTCATTTAGGCTGTGTTTTAAATAATTCATAAGCTTTTAAAAGAAATACACTCAAAATATAAGCAAGCATACGCTCTCATACTAATTGAAAAGTTCGGTGGGGAAGCAGGCGGGATAATACACTATGGCAGGGACGTGTAGATTTAACCATGCTACAGAGGACATCATGGACTACAAAGTATCAATTATGTGCCCTAGAAACCTCTAAAGCAGTGGTCGCCAACCCATCGATCGCAATCTATCGGTCGATCTCCCAGTCTTCACTGTCGATCCCCAAACTCTCTGGACTCACTGGCTGTCTTCGCGCCGCAGATCAGCTGTGTGTCTGTTGTCGGTTTGTCACACGCACTATGTGTGCGCTACTAGTTTTGGAGTTGCAGGTTTATCTCCTGCATTTCCTTCAAGAACAAGTTGGTTTATGGACTAAAGTAAATGTCAGGACTCTACGGTATGAAGATGCACATCTTTCGCTCTGTCGATAACAATCAAAGCCCAATTTGAACAAATGGGTGGATTCCGAAAGTGAAACAAATGGAAAACTACATGCCATGGGTTACAACAGACATGTCTCATTCATTTGTGTCATTGAAGGTATACTGTATGCTTTGAAATTCTCATTGTTAGCTTAAATACTCAATTTTGTCTGTTTTTTATGTATACACCGAGATTACACAAAATGTTTGGTCATGGAAATTTGGATTAAAGTTATTGAGAAGTCATGGAAATCCATTGGTCAAAATGTGTATGAACCCTGAATATTACAGAGTACTGCTTTTTATTAATTCAGTGACTCAGCAGAGCTTTTAGTTAAAATGTGAAAAGGATAAGAAAGACTGCCAAGCTGTTTTTAACGAGATGCAGTTATACAGGAATAAATAAGAATTAGTAAGAGGTTTCTTTAATCCTTGTATAATGAGAGAATTATACATTATTATTTTCACCTCAGAACTGCATCTCATCTCATCTCATCGTCATCCGCTTATCCGGGGTCGGGTCGCGGGGGGAGCAAGGTGCTCCTTTCCAGCACCTTGGAGTAGACTTTACCAGGGAGGCTGAGAAGTGTGATACCCCGATAATTGGTACACACTCTCTGGTCCCCCTTTTTGAACAGGGGAACCACCACCCCGGTTTGCCACTCCTTTGGCACTGTACCCGACTCCCACGCGATGTTGAATAGGCGTGTCAACCATGACAGCCCCTCAACACCCAGAGCCTTTAGCATTTCTGGCTGGATCTCATCAATCCCTGGGGCTTTGCCACTGCGGAGATGTTTGACTACCTCAGTGACCTCCACCAGGGAAATTGACGACGAAACACCATCAACCTCGAGCTCTGCCTCCAACATAGAGGGCGTGTTATTCGGATTCAGGAGTTCCTCAAAGTGTTCCTTCCAACGTCCGACGACCTCCTCAGTTGAGGTCAACAGAGTCCCATCCTTACTGTACACAGCTTGGATGGTTCCCCGTTTCCCCCTCCTGAGGTGCCGGATAGTCTTCCAGAAACACTTTGGTGCCGACCGAAAGTCCTTCTCCATGACCTCTCCGAACTTCTCCCACACCCGCTGCTTAGCCTCCGACACGGCAGCAACTGCAGCCCTTCGGGCCTGTCGGTACCCTGCAACCGAGTCAGGAGTCCTCCAGGATATCATATCCCGGAAGGCCTCCTTCTTCAATCGGACGGCTTCCCTGACCACCGGTGTCCACCACGGTGTCCGAGGGTTACCGCCCCTTGAGGAACCTAAGACCCTGAGGCCACAGCTAGCCGCCGCAGCTTCAGCAATGGAGGCTTTGAACACCGCCCACTCCGGCTCAATGTCCCCAACCTCCACAGGAATGCCAGAAAAACTCCGCCGGAGGTGTGAGTTGAAGATACCTAGGACGGGGGCCTCCTCCAGACGTTCCCAGTTCACCCGCACTACTCGTTTGGGCTTACCAGGTCTATCCGGAAATTTACCCCATTCCCTGATCCATCTCACAACCAGATGGTGGTCGGTTGACAGTTCCGCCCCTCTCTTTACCCGAGTGTCCAAAACATGCGGCCTCAGATCAGATGACACGATCACAAAATCGATCATTGATCTTTGGCCTAGGGTACTCTGGTACCAGGTACACTTATGAGCACCCTTATGTTCGAACATGGTGTTTGTTATGGATAATCCATGACTAGCACAGAAGTCCAATAACAAACGACCGCTCGGGTTCAGATCAGGGAGGCCGTTCCTCCCCACCACGCCTCTCCAGGTATCTCCATCGTTGCCCACGTGGGCGTTGAAGTCACCCAGCAGAACTACGGAGTCCCCTACTGGAGCCCCATGCAGGACTCCATTCAGGGTCTCCAAGAAGGCCGAGTACTCTGAGCTGCTGTTTGGTGCATACGCACAAACAACAGTCAGAGTTTTCCCCCCTACAACCCTTAGGCGCAGGGAGGCGACCCTCTCGTCTACCGGGGTAAACTCCAACACCGCGGCGCTCAGCCGGGGATTTATGAGTATCCCCACACCCGCCCGGCGCCTCACGCCCTTGGCAACTCCGGAGAAGAATAGAGTCCAACCCTTATCCAGGAGTACGGTAACAGAGCCGAGACTGTGCGTGGAGGTAAGCCCCACCAGATCTAACTGGTAGCGCTCCACCTCCCTCACAAGCTCCGGTTCCTTTCCCCACAGCGAGGTGACGTTCCACGTCCCCAGAGCCAGCTTCTGCCGCCCGGGTCTGGTCCGTCGAGACCCCTGACCTTCGCTGCCACCCATGTGGCTGCGCACCCGACCCCAACGGGTCTTCCCACAGGTGGTGGGCCCATGAGATGAAGAGAGGGGGGGTGCCACGTAGTTTGTTCGGGCTGTGCCCGACCGGGCTCCGTGGCAAACCCGGCCACCAGGCGCTCGCCATCGAGCCCTCCGTCTGGGCCTAGCTCCAGACGGGGGCCCCGGGCTTCCTCCGGGCTGGGTCCCATCTCCTCTTGTATCGATATTCATTGAGGGTTTTTGAACCTCAGAACTGCATGAATAATGTAATTAGAAACAGACAAACATTTTGTTCTAAAGCAGTAATGATAAAATTCAATAACGTCCAGTATGTAATTATATGAATTACCACCAGATGGCAATATATAACAATAACTAAAAACACAGTGACATACACTTTATATACATACTGCATCCATCCAGGGTAGGAAATTTACAATATTGGGGGCACTTTTTGAAACTTGTGAAATAACATTTAACTTTTGTTCAAAATAATAAATATATTTATTTAGGCTTACAGTATATGAACAATTGCCATACAAATGGCAATAATAAGACTATTAGGCAGAAGTCTACAGATTTCAAAGTGTTTCTTAGATTTTTTTTAACAAAAACAAACAGAAAATATAAATCAGACAATCATATTCAATTTGATTGTTATTTCTTTGTGGTTATTTATTGATATTATTACATTTCTTAATAACTCACTGCTGTAGAAATGTGAAGTTCAGACACTGTTTGCCTGGGCACTGAAAAGACCCTAAAGTACATGATGATAATAATAATATCAACAATGATGATAATGTGAATAATAATAATAATTTTTGTTATTAAGGCTTCATGTTGGGAATTAGTTCAGTGTTATTTGAAAATGTGTTCTGCTATCAAGAAAATACTGTATCCATGCAGTTGAAATTAAATACTACTGAATTATTTAAATATTTATAGTTACGATAGAGTCAAAGTGGTTGGAAACACACATTTGTCCTAAATGTTAAGCAGCTGAATGTTTTCATTCTGTGTTTCGTGGATAACTAGTGGTCACATATTTGTGTGCCCCACCCCTAAAAATTTTATTCTTGAAAAATTCAGAGTTGATAAACTTTTCTCATGTTCTCTATAGGTGTTTGTTTCCATTATCTTTCTTATTTGAATCATACGTGTTTTATGTTGACAGATTATTTTCTACAAAGACACACAAACCCAACTCAAATTACATAAAATGACGTGAAGATAATTCCCATTTATTTTGAGATTAGAAGTTTGGTGGAATTGAAGTTAAATTCCGTGTTGAATACATGAGGTATATGCCAGAGGTCTTAAATAAGAATTTAGTTCCACATTGATAGCACAATATCTTACACTTTGTCAATTTTAAAACAAAAAAAAAAAGAATAAATTAAAAATATTTAAAAAAAAATGGGGGGGGAAATTAATTTAAAAATTAAATTGAATTAAATTAATCCTCAGATCCTAAGATTAATTTCTCAGCAAGGAGATCACCATGAGTCAGGCATACCAGAACATGTGTGCTGGCATGTACAAGGTAAGGCATGGTTTAATGATCCCTCCTCTCTCCCCTTTGTTGCCATACAGAGATGTGATCTGTCCATTCTCTGCCTCTCTCTCCCTCTCTCCAGACAATGGTAGCTTTGGATATGGACGGAAAGGTGCCTAAGCCTCAGTTTGAGCTCGACAGCGAGCAGGTTTGCTACAAGCATCGCTTCGCCCCGTTCAACAGTGTGGTCACCCCCCCGCCTGTGCACTACATCCAGTTTAAGGTACTTTAAGGTCGATCCTTGCCTGCCATTTGCTCATTACGGTCCACGCTATCAAATAGCACATCACACTGTGAAAATGTTATGTTAATTGAATGATAGTTGTAAAACAAAGCTTACTTCCTGTTGCTAATAGGTGGCGCCATCACTATTATTACGCACAGACATATAGATCTGTTCAAATAGGCGCTCTGATTTTGTGTCAATTGGACAATGTTACCACAAGTTCATTTTCACACTGATCAGTAGATGGCGCGTTTTGATGCCGTTTAATCAAACTGCGCGCTACGCCACGGTCACACGGCCTTAAAACAATATGAATATCTTCAGGGGGGGGCTGTTGAAGTTTGAGTGAGATAAATCCATGAACACTGAAGTTACAGCAATTTCGGGTTTCACGGCGAGTTGATGAACTTTGACGCCAGGCCACGGTCACACGGTGTGACGAAAAATTGAAAAGATTTAAATCAGTTTTTATCTCCATCTTGTTGTGATGACACTCATCTCAATTTGAAGTTGATCTGACGAAAGCCCTGGGACAAGTACTTCAAAGTAAAAGTGTGGAATATGGCCAAAATGGCCACTAAATCCAAAATGGCGGGCTTCCTGTTTGGTCTAACATATCTATCCAAGAGACTTATTTGTATGTTCTGAAAAGACACATGCCCCAATCGATTTTTGTATATGTCGGCCAATGGTAGTGCCGGGGCTGGCCTTAAGGAGGTGCTAGTTAGTTTTTGTGCCACGCCCATTTCTTAAATCTATATGAATATCTTCAGGGGGGGGAAGTCAACACACACATGTAGTTTGAGTAAAATAGAAACATTAACACGGAAGTTACAGCAATGTCAATATTTCCTCAGTCATTAGGGCCCGAGCACCGAATGGTGAGAGGCCCTATTGAATCAGTAAGGATTATTATTATTTTTCCGGCAAAAGGATAGGCTTTTTGAGGGCTTTAACGTGCTCAAAAAGTTTCTAAACTTTGCAGTAAATTAGTAAGTGGTGAAAATTTACGTATTCTGGAGTATTTGGAAATGGGCGTGGCAAAATGGCTCACCAGCGCCCCCTGGAACCCAGCCCCTAAGTTTCCACATAACCGATTTTCACCAAAATCGGGCCAGATGTGTTTCGTGACAAATCATGAAAAAAAGTCTCATGGGGCATTATGAAAAACGCAACAGGAAGCCCGCCATTTTGGATTTAGTGGCCATTTTGGCCATTTTGGCGATTTTTGCTTTGACGTACTTGTCCCAGGGCTTTCATCAAATCAACTTCAAATTTAGATGAGTGTCATCAAAACAAGATGGAGAAAAAACCTGACTTAAAAAAATCAACTTTTCGTCACACCGTGTGACCGTGGCGTGGCGTCAAAGTTTGATTAAACGCCATCAAAACTCGAGGTTCTGTACCTCACACATATTTGGTCCAATTGGGTCCAAACTACACACATAAGACAAGAGTCCCGGCCTGATGACATCTACACAGAAATCATGACTTTAAATCACAGCGCCCTTTGGTGACAACAGGAAATGTCTTGTTTTTTGCATGTCTTATACTTGGATTTATTCCTCCTCATCCACTGACCTCAACCATGTCAAACTGTATCAAATGGGTCTCAAGACATTGATAATGAAGACATAAGATTACTGTGACTTTTCGTCAAACGCCATATAAACGGCGTGGCATCAAAGTTCATCAACTCGCCGTGAAACACGAAATTGCTGTAACTTCCGTGTTCATGGTTCCATCTCACTCAAACTACATGTGTGTTTTAACATCCCCCCCTGAAGATATTCATATGGTTCTAAGAAATTGGCGTGGCAAAAAAACTGACTAGCGCCCCCTAAAGGGCAGCCCCGGCACTACGATTGACCGACATGTAAAAAAATCCATTATGGCATTTGCCTTTTCATAACAAACAAATAAGTCTCTTGGATCAATATGTTAGACCAAACAGGAAGTCCGCCATTTTGAATTTAGTGGCCATTTTGACCATATTCACCATTTTAATTTGAAATACTTGTTCCGGGATTTCATCAGTTCAACTTTAAATTCAGATGAGTGTCATCACAACAATATGGAGTTAAAAACTGATTTAGGGATTGATTTTTCGTCACACCGTGTGACCGTGGCGTCAAAGTTCATCAACTCGCCGTGAAACACGGAATGCTGTTACTTCAGTGTTCATGGTTCTATCTCACTCAAACTACATGTGTGTATCAACAGCCCCCCCCTGAAGATATTCATATGGTTTTAAGGCCGTGTGACCGTGGCGTCGAAGTTTGATTAAACGCCATCAAAACATGACTAGAGTCCCGGCCTGATGACATCTACACAGAAATTATGACTTGAAATCACAGCGCCCACTGGTGGCTACAGGAAGTGAAGCGTTTATCCTTATCACAGAGAGGAAAACACATCCAACGTGGAGACGTGTGCTTGGTCATCGTTCGCTCTCTCCCCGGACCACAACAGGCTTCAACGTGCGGGTGCTCGGGCCCGCAAGTGCTACAACGTAGCCCTAGTTATTTATATTTTTCAGGCAAAACTCATGCAACGCTTCAAAATGCATGTGCTCGGGACCGCCCAGTGCTGCTTTGCAGCCCTAGAAATTTTAGAAATAGTACTTTATAGTTTGTACCTTCAATTCTACATTGAAATCATCATTTTTATATCATCAAATAACTAATTAAAACCAAACTGATCAGAAAAAGTCTTGTTTTTGATGTGGCTGTCACCTCAGATTGGACTGTGTGGAGACTCTCAGAATCAATATACTGTCTAGGTACTCTACTGATGTCCGGAAATAGGCACAATTATCTTGAGCTACAGACCACATTCCTGTCTTCTACAAAACCCTTGTCATGAACCTGGATGCCGTCTCATCTCTGCTTTGTGATCAAGGGGTCATACAGGTACTGCTGCACCCAGGGGAGTCCCCCAACTTGCACCACAGGCCTTAGAAACGACACGCATCAATGGTTTCCCAAACCAAAAGGCACACATATCTGTGGAGAACCTATGGCATTGTAACCGTTCTCATGTGCACTTTCATGTTATGTTTGCGGTAACGTTTAAAAAGCCCGACCTGTTAACGTTATGGCAAAGACTAGACCCTGATATCCTATCACCATTCAAACTTGCTCAAGCAGCTGTGGCTGTAACACTTAAACTCATTCTTGCTTATCAGTTCAATCAAATAGTGATATACATGTAGGTGGAATAATTGTTAATATTAATGTTAATGTAAGTTTGAAAGAAATATTTAATTATTAATTAAAATCACAGCGCCACCTGGTGGCAACGGGAAATGTCTTGTTTTTGGAACATCTTACACTTGGAAGTATTCCTCCTCATCACTAACTGCAACCATGTCAAACTGTGTCAAAAGTGTCTCAAGACATTGATAATGGCATAAGATTATTTTGTCAAACGCCATATTAGTGGCATGGCATCAAAGTTCATCAATTCGCCGTTAAACACGAAATTGCTGTAACTTCAGTGTTCATGCTTCAGTCTCCCTCAAAATACATTTGTGTAACAAAAGCACCCCCTGAAGATGTTTATATGGTTTTAAGCAATGGGCGTGACTAGCGCCCCCTAAAGTGAAGTCCGATAGGGAAAATTGTCTTTTCATGACAAACAAATAAGTATGATGACCTTGTCCTTTGGCTTTCATTAGATCAACTTCAACTTCTGTGAATGTCATCTCAACAAGATGGAGATATAAACTACCTCGGTAAATATGATTTCATATAAATATTTTGATGAAATATGTATGACATTTTGATGATTCGCCAAAAAAGAGGGATTTTTTATAACTCCTCTGTGCATTGTTCTTTCAGCCTCAAACCTCATTCACACATTCACAGTCCCGCCCTGATCAGATCCATATCAATATTGACTCATCATTACAGCGCCACCTGCTGGCTACAGGAAGTGACATGTTTTCAACTTTGATGAACTGCTCTTGGCTGCTTTACAATATACAAATCAGATGAGCTGTATATATAAAAGAACACTTCAAAGGATTCATTTAGCAAATAATTCTTTGTTGTCAGTTTGCTGTACTGTCACAGTGTCAGTGATGGTAGAATCCTCTGATGTCTTAGATGCAAAGGTGAAAGCTTTAAGAGAAAAGAGTGTTATTACCTGAACAGATCTATTAGTCTAGTATAGTGATAGCAATAGCACCACCTACTGCCAAAAGGAGGTAAGCCTTGTTTTAAATCGCTCTCTCCACTATCCGCAACAGGCTTCAAAATGAGTGTGCTCGACCTATTCAAGTGCTTCAACTTAGCCCTAGTTAGGGCCCGAGCACCTCCGGTGGGAGGCCCTATTGAAATCGTAAGGATTATTCTGAGCGTATGAATTGGCTTTTTGATGGCTTCAACATGCTCAAAAAATTTCAAAAGTTTGCAGTAAATTAGAAATTGGTGAACATTTACGTATTCTTGAGAATTTGGAAATGGGTGCGGCAAAATAGCTCAACAGCGCCACCTACGGAAAAGCCCCTCATTTAGCATTCACCGATCCTCACAAAATAAAGACAGTTGTGTATCATGACCAGACGCCTAAATAAGTCTGTCAGTGCATTATGAAAAACGCAACAGGAAGCTCGCCATTTTGGATTTAGTGGCCATTTTGGCCATATTCCGCATATTTATTTGACATACTTGTCGTAGGGCTTTCATCAGATCAACTTAAAATTTAGATGAGGGTCATCACAACAAGATGGAGAGCTAAAGTTATTTCAATTTTAATTTTTCATCATACCATGTGACCGTGGCCTGGCGTCAAAGTTTGATTACACGCCATGGAAACACGAGCTTCTGTATCTCAGGCATATTTGGTTCATCAAGTCCAACCTAGGCATGTAAGACAAGAGTCGCGACCTGATGACATCTACAAAGACACCATGACTTAAAATCACAGCGCCACCTTCTGGCTACAGGAAGTGAAGCGTTTATCCTTGCCGCAGTGTGCATACGCATGCAACGCGGAGACGAGCGCTTGGTCATTAAACGCTCTCTCTCTTCACCGACCGCAACAGGCTTGAAATCGCCTGTGTGCTCGAGCACGTTAGTGCTACAACGTAGCCCTAGTTTATATTAGTATTTATATTGAATAGAATCATTTTTATTATTATTATTTTTATTCAGTTTTTTGAGGGCTTTAACATGCTCAAATTCTTACCAAAATTTGCATAAAGTTAGAAAGTAGTGAAAATGTACTGATTCTGGAGGAATTTTCAATGGGCGTCGCAAAATGGCTCAACGGTGCCCCCCGAGACCCCCTGAACGTGTTCACATTGACCGATATTCACAAAAATTGATACACAGCTGTATCAAGACCAGACAAACAAAAAAGTCTGGAGTTGCAATTGGATAAACGCAACAGGAAGCCTGCTATTTTGCATTTAGTGGCCATTTTGGCCATAGTACACATTTTTACTTTGAGATACTTGGTTTTTTTAACATTTTCTTTTTTTATTCTTGTATTACTCCTCATCAGTTTGTAACATCAACCAGAACCTACACAAAATGAATCTCCTTTCTTTTCAAACCAGCGTCATCGTCTAGAACAGCAATAACTGAGTCTCCTGTTATGATGAGTGACAGCGGCCCCAGTCACCACATCCCGTCCCCTGCAGTGACCCCTTCGCATTTGTTACCTATCCCCTTGTTCAGCAGGTGGGATGATTCAGACACACAATATACTATATTGCACACAGATTCACTCTTTTCCTCTTTTTTTTGTGGAGATAATGATGGTTACAAGCACATATCTTAATCCTATAATGTGGACATATCACTGACTGAATCTCCACTGCTTTCTGGGTGTTATGCCTTTGTGGCCTCATCAGAGTTAATCAGGCTGATAAAAATCACTTTACTCTGTTTCTAGTCACATGACCAACACCCACTCATCTGGATTGGCCCTCACCACAAGTTCCTCCCTGACAGTAAGTCTCTGCACACACACCTGCCGAATGTGATTCCTCTGACGCCTTGAGGGAATTTCTCCAAACTTGGTGCAAATGTTGTCTTGGATTCAAGGATGAATTGATTAGACTTTGGTGGTCATGGTCACCGTGAGCACACAAAACACATCTTTGGCCTTAAATCAAGACTTCACACACTTGCAGCACAAATACCTTTTTAATAATAGTCTTCACTATTATGCTTTTGTTTTGTCTGTCCGTTTGTACATCACATTTTTGACTGATGTCTTGGGAACCCCTGCAGGGAATTTCATTACATCTCGCTCAAACGTCCACTTGGACTTGCCTCGACCTTCGAAACAGTTTCTGAATCTCCTTTCACACCATCTTTGCATTCATCCTGCAGCAACAGATGTGTTATGAGGAGAGCATCAACAGCGGTGTCAACCTTCACGCCTTCTCATCTGCGTCCAGCCAAATTATCAATCCCAGTCTATCAGCCGCCATGGCTGTCAGCAGCTCTAACACCAATGGTCTTCACTTATCTGGAGCACCAGGACTAACTCCTAATGGCACAGACACCATACTCTCAGCTGCAAACAGCCCCACAGCTGCACTGCTCAACGTCGCTTCTGGTTGGTTCATAGTCTACAGATGAATTGCATATTAATTATTATTGTCTTAATTAAAACTAATCAACACAGATATACATCAAAAGATATCTTTAAGTAGAAATGGCATATTTCTCACTGCACTCCGTCTTTCCTCCCCTGTCTTCCTCAGGTACAGCTCCTCCAAATTTGGCTCAAGGAGTGCCACCTCTGCTGGCTTACCAGTACACCATGGGCATTGGAGGCTGTTTCCCTGTTTACCCGGTAACTATACACGTTCCATATCATATTTTGACCTGTTCCTAAATTATTAGTCCACTGGGTTAAGTCTAAGGGAAAGAACGATTCTATCACTAAATCTAGATGGGTGTTAGTTGGAATTGTAAGAATGATGAAAGTGAGTTCACTCTTTCACGATTAACTCCATAATGCTTATCAGTGTGGATGGTGATGGTGTTTTTGTAGATTCCGATCACATGTCAAACTAATTCATGCTGAGGAGATGCTAAAATGGAATGTGCAGTCAACAATGATACTTGTTAGAAACTCCAACATGTTAATAATCACCTGTTCTGTTTCAACAGCGGATCTATACTAACGAGGAATTGATGAATTATTGCCCTCCTTTTGTGAGTCTGTTGTAGAGTTTAATCTTAAATGTCCTTTGCTGCATATTACTAAGCTTCTAGTATTTTTTTTACTTACCAGTTGACTTTCAAATCTTTTTCCTTGTATATAACAGGCAGTCATAGAGACAATATTTGTCTTTATCCTCAGATGGGGGAGCACTGTCATTGCCATTTTAATTATTCGTCCTTCTTTTTCTACCTAGGACTATTATGATGCAACATTCTCTATGACTGCAGCTACTATGTTTGAAAGAGACGGCCTTGCCAATACCCCATATTTTGGTAAATCTAATTAGGTCCCGAACACCTCATTTAGTATTCTGGAGAATTTGGAAATGGGCGCGGCAAAATAGCTCTACAGCGCCACCTATAGAACAGCCCCTCATTTAGCATTCACTGATCTTCACAAAAATAAAGACAGTTGTGTATCAAGTCTGTGAGTGTATTATGAAAGTGCATTATGAAAAAGCAACAGAAAGCCCGCCATTTTTGATTTAGTGGCCATTTTGGCCATATTCCACAATTTTACTTTGATGTACTTGTCGTAGGGCTTTCATCAGATCAACTTAAAATTTAGACGAGTGTCATCACAACAAGATGGAGATCAAAAGTTATTTGAATTTTAACTTTTCGTCATACCATGTGACCATGGCCTGGCGTCAAAGTTTGATTACACGCCATGGAAACACAGGCTTCTGTATCTCAGGCATATTTGGTTCAATCAAGTCCAACCTAGGCATGTACGACAAGAGTCGTGACTTGATGACATCTACAAAGACACCATGACTTAAAATCACAGCGCCACCTACTGGCTACAGGAAGTGAAGCGTTTATCCTTGCCGCAGTGTGCAAACGCATGCAACGCGGAGACGAGCGCTTGGTCATTAAACGCTCTCTCTTCACCGACCGCAACAGGCTTGAAATCGCCTGTGTGCTCGGGCCCGTTAGTGCTACAACGTAGCCCTAGTTTATATTAGTATTTATATTGAATAGAATCATTTTTATTATTATTTTTATTCAGGCAAATGAATTTGCTTTTTGAGGGCTTTAACATGCTCAAATTCTTACCAAAAATTGCAGAGAGTTAGAAAGTGGTGAAAATGTACGTATTCTGGAGGAATTTGTATTATTATTATTCAGGCAAATTAATTGGCTTTTTGAGGGCTTTAACATGCTCAAATTCTTACCAAAATTTGCATAAAGTTAGAAAGTAGTGAAAATTTACTTATTCTGGAGGAATTTACAATGTGCATTGCAAAATGGCTCAACGGGGCCCGCCGAGACCCCCTGAACGTGTTCACATTGACCGATCACTACAAAACTCGATACAAAGCTGTATCATGACCAGACAAACAAAAAAGTCTGGAGTTGCAATTGGATAAACGCAACAGGAAGCCTGCTATTTTGCATTTTGTGGCCATTTTGGCCATAGTACACATTTTTACTTTGAGGTACTTTTTTTTTTTACATTTTCTTTTTTTATTCTTGTATTACTCCTCATCAGTTTGTAACATCAACCAGAACCTACACAAAATTAATCTCCTTTTTTTTCAAACCAGCGTCATCATCTAGAACAGCAATAACTGAGTCTCCTGTTATGATGAGTGACAGCGGCCCCAGTCACCACATCTCGTCCCCTGCAGTGACTCCTTCGCATTTGGCCCCTATCCCCTCGTTCAGCAGGTGGGATAATGATGGTTACAAGCACATATCTTAATCCTATAATGTGGACATATCACTGACTGTCTATCACTGATCATCAGCAGCGGTGTCAACCTTCACGCCTTCTCACCTGCGTCCAGCCAAATTTTCAATCCCAGTCTATCAGCCGCCATGGCTGTCAGCAGCTCCAACACCAATGGTCTTCACTTATCTGGAGCACCAGGACTAACTCCTAATGGCACAGACACCATACTCTCAGCTGCAAACAGCCGCATGGCTGCACTGCTCAACGCCGCTTCTGGTTGGTTCATAGTCTACAGATGAATTGCATATTAATTATTATTGTCTTAATTAAAACTAATCAACACAGATATACATCAAAAGATATCTTTAAGTAGAAATGGCATATTTCTCACTGCACTTTGTCTTTCCTCACCTGTCTTCCTCAGGTAAAGCTCCTCCAAATTTGTCCCAAGAAGTGCCACCTCTCCTGGCTAACCAGTACACCATGGGCATTGGAGGCTCTTTCCCTGTTTACCCGGTAACTATACACGTTCCATATCATATCGGGGAAAGAACGGTTGTATCACTAAATCTAGATGGGTGCTGGTTAGAATTGGAAGAATGATGAAAGTGAGTTCACTCTTTCACTATTAACTCCATAATGCTTATCAGTCTGGATGGTGATGGTGTTTTTGTAGATTCCGATCACATGTCAAACTAATTAACGCTGAGGAGATCCTAAAATGGAATGTGCAGTCAACAATGATACTTGGTAGAAACTCCAACATGTTAATAATCACCTGTTCTGTTTCAACAGCGGATCTATACTAACGAGGAATTGATGAATTATTGCCCTCCGATGGTGAGTCTGTTGTACAGTTTAATCTTTAATGTCCTTTGCTGCATATTACTAAGCTTTTAGTATTTTTTTTAATTACCAGTTGGCTTTCAAATCTTTTTCCTTGTATATAACAGGCAGTCATAGAGACAATATTTGTCTTTATCCTCAGATGGGGGAGCACTGCCAGTGCCATTTTAATGATTGGTCCTTCTCTATCTACCTAGGACAATTATGGTGCAACATTACCTAGGACTGCAGCTGCTATGCCTGGAAGAGATGGCCTTACCAATAACCCATATTTTGGTAAATCTAGTTTTATATTGAATTGTAGTTGTATCTTGTGATCTTGCATTATGTTTTAAGATGGGCGGCTAATCCACCCTGACACTGAATATCTGAGACAATTACTCCAATTCTTACAAAACTACATAGACATCTGGTCATTCAGCTTTTGTATAGCAGTCATTTGAGCATAGTAATGTGATTTATGACACCATGGAGGTTTTGACCTTTTTTCTTGTACTTAAATGGCTTCATGTTTGATGATGGCAATTATTTTAAGGTGTATTTGCTATAATTTCTTGTCCAGGTGAGGCAACAAAGTGTGGTAGGAATGACTCCTCATCTCCAGCTCCAACAACCAGCCTGTCTACAGGTGGGGTGCAGTCGCAGCCCCAGCAGGCACAGCAGGGAAGAACACAGGGCCAGGGTGCTAGACAGAGTCAGGGTCAACAGGCACAGAATCAGGCCTTCCTAAACCCCCCTCTGCCTCCCGGCTACGGACACACTGGTAAGGAAAACCTAAATTAATGTTTGACGATGAGGTCATTGGCCAAATTTCATATATGGTTACTCATCCATCACTCAACACCTTAATTTAAGTTGAACAAGTTCTCCGCCAGTTATGTTTTTTTCTTGTTTTGACAACTTTCAATTTAATAAGCAAAATAACGTTTTCACTTAACCAGTGATTGAGATACACGGTCAGTCAGTTCAGGTAAATTGTATTATTGTAACAGAAACAGGATTTTTAAAATCATTTAAAAAACAATTGCACAGCATCCATTTTCTTTACAAGCTGCATTATTTCTCTAATTGCCCACAGGTTTGCCATACTATGCTGGTATGCCTGGGGTTCCCTCAGCCTTCCAGTATGGCCCAACCGCATTTGTGCCTCCTGCTTCGGCAAAACAACCTGCAATGGGTCTGGCCAACCCCTCCAATCAGTATCACCAACAGCATCAGCCCAGTTACGGACAGCACGCACATGGCGCAGGTGAGACAAGGATTCAACAAGAGGGCTGTGTCTGACACTGCTCTGATTTTTTAATTTTTTTATTTATGGACAACTAACAGTTAATTTTCTTCAGAGTTGAGTAACTATGAAGGTTATATGCAGCCGTTGTAATTCAGCTATTTAATTGATTGCATTGGACGGCGCCTGTGCGTTACAGTTCGAACTATGACTGTCACAGGTTCATCTCAAATTATTGCCACCAAACAAACTATAATATTACCAGTCACTTGATAGAGATGGCTTGATCAAGTAATGGTGGGTTATGTAGCAAGTTACTTCTGTCAATGGGTTGGCGTGCTCAAAAGCATCAGTTTTGACCAGCTGTATTTTACTAGAAGGGGTATTGTCAGGATTGTTTGTACAGAAATCAGGTTACCTTACTGCCTCTCTCTCCTATGCCCCCATCTCTTCTCTTCTCCTCCCATCCTCTTTCCTCTTCTCTTCATCTCATCTGTTCCCCGCTTTCACTCGCTTCCCCCTCCCTCTCTGCTTGTTCTGCCTCCTCCTCTGTACTCTTCCTCCTCCACCTCCTTCAGCCTTTGATGACCTGTCTCAAGCCCACCCTGGGGAGTACAGTAAGGGAGGGTACGGAGGCTCTGCCCAGTCACAGGCCAAGTCAGCGGGCAGCGGCCCAGGGAAAGGTACACGCACAACACAAGCGCGCACAATTTAACAACACCCACAAAGCTGGTGGGCGTTTTCCTGTTGGGAAAAATGGATGTACTCACAATTGCAGATGATTCCCCTTTCAAGAGTGTTTTAGAGAGAAGTGTGTGTGTGACTGCATATTTATGTGCAAATAAATGGATTCATGCTGAAGGTTGGGAAAAAACAAGAGAAACATGCCTCAGTATTTCCTCACATAATATGCTTCTTCCTACTGGCTGGCCCCCTCCTACTAACAGTATGAAATGAACATTCAGTGCCTGATATTCAGCAGTGAAGTGACCTAATTCTTCTTCTTCCCCCTTAACCCCCTTGATTTTCCTCTATAATGTTCTTATTTCCCCTCTTTGCTTTCCTTCCTTCCCTTCTAATTTCCAATCTTTGTCTTTATCTCCTCCCCCCTCCCTGTCTTCATTCTCCTCTCAGCACCGGGACTGTCAGGATCGGGTAACAGTGGAGGAGTACCTGATATGGGAGATTCAATCTACAGCAAAACACAGGTAAGAAACATGTTGTATGGTTTTAGTTTGAGGGATTTGTACTTCTGCTTGTAAGAATTAATTAAGTCCTTATTATACCCGAATGATCTATTCGTATTTATTTTAGTAAAAAAACAATAAGGTTTTTCGATCTGGCCATTTGTCCTGATCCACTCCAATATTTGCAATAATTTGCCTTCTGTTATTGAAACCCACAAATGCATACACTCGATTTATTCTCGTGTCTCCTCTTGTCATTTGACAAGCAGGGCTTCCACACGGGGACACCACCTCCCTTCAGCCTACCCTCAGCACTTGGGGGAACAGGACCCCTGAACCCTGGGGGTGCCCCTGGCTATGCCCCTGCTCCCTTCCTGCACATCCTGCCACCGCAGCAACAGCCGCACTCCCAGCTGCTGCACCATCACCTCACACAGGAGGGACAGGTAAACCCAGGTTTCTAATACATCACATCCTAAGACAGGGTCTCAAAAAATATGTGTGCATCAATATATTACACCTGTTTGGTGGTTTATTGATCTTAAACATGATTGATGAAATGGATTTATTTGTTCTCTGTAGGGTGGTCCCGGACAGCGCAATCAGTCCAGCAGCATGCAGCAGCAAACCCAAGGCAGCAAGTCCAATTACGGAAGCTCCCCCTATTGGGCCAACTGAGGAATGCCCCTTCCCCCCCTCCTGTCCTAAACCCTCCCTTGTTCTGGAGGCTGGTCTGCTCCTTGTGTCTACACCTCCCCTTTAAAGACAGACCTGTTCATCTAAATTTTATATTTTAATTTAATTTAAACCCTCGTTTCCTGTGAAATAAAAGTTCTGGGCAGTTGGAACAGTGGCTTGTTTTTTTTGTAAGTGTGTTTGCGTACAGGTTTTATCCTTGGATGTTTAAACTCAAGCTTTCTGATTTGAGTTCATTGTCACAGAGCAAATGATCACAGAAACTTTGCAAAGTCTGTCAAATATATGAAGAAAGCTGCTCAATAGTTTCACATTTATTCAATTAACAGTAAAACAAAACACCCTTGCAACATATTTTAACTGACCGTGCGAAACATATTTTCTTGATAAATGTATTTAAATGGCACCTTTCAAAACAGTTGTATGGTGTTAAAAGTCAATCAATAGTAAACTGTTCCAAACAGTTACACATTTAGACATTCAGTTAAGTTGCATTGCCATTGGCTTACCGGTTTTGAAGCTATCTGATAGTTATGACCTGTTGCCCCTTGAAAAAAGTCAATTCCTAGTGGATAGAAAAGGCTGATTTGTTTGAATCTGAACCTTTATAACTCAACTTATGGGACTACCCCTATTTTACTTATATACTTACTTATTTCTTATTATTGCGAGAGGTTCTGCTGTAAATTCACAAAGGTGTATATGGGCCATTCTACGGAATTGGTGCAAAGTCAGGTTGGAAATATTTTGAAATTTTGTATGTTTTATGCCCAAAACTTTTTCCGTATATATATTGTACCATATCTAAAGTACACATATCTAGTAAAAGAACCGTCAATTTTTATGTTGTATTTACAGACTGTGTTGGAATGTTTTTCCTCTCCCAAAAATTGTCACTACCGAAACATAGTAATAAACTATAGAAAAAAAGTATTATTATTAACCTGTTAAAATTGTGTTTCATTCCTTTCTCTGAAGAGTATTTTTAAAAATATTTCTTGAAGGTTTTCACAATTTAATCAATAAAAATGAAATTTTTACTAAATTTTAAAGTTCAATTTATACAATTCATCAAAATCTAAATGCAATATCTCTTTGTAAAATGCATTATACTGATCATATTGATTCCAGAGTTGATGATTGATGAAATTGAACATACATTAAACCAATCAGTATCATGACCTTTATGTTTCGGTAGTGACGGTATGTTTCGGTAGTGACTGTTTCGGTAGTGACAATTATAGCTAACTTTGAGCATAACTAAAGAATGCTAGCAAGCACATGGCTAGTATACACATCTTTGAAGAGGTGTACACACATACAAAAATAATACTTTGCATAAAACCCCAAAAAAGTTTACTTAATTGAAGAAAATATGTGTTCGGTAGTGACAATTCTTAAGGTTACATGCTGATTTTCAGACTTTGGAACACATTTATATCAAAACTATGGGATTTAGCTGCTTACCATTCAGCCATGAGGGACAGGGATGCAGTGTCACTGCCTGGTCAAAAATGCAGGGGTGTGGCTAAAAACCAGGCTCAGCCAATGGACTAAAACTCTTGTGTTTCGGTAGTGACATGAAAACTGGGGACATGATTTTTTAGTATAGTTTTTTAATTTAAAAATTAAACTCACCATAAATCTAAATCTTCCAAGTTCTGTCTAAACTTAATCATAAAGATCTTTGAAATAAGATCATTGAAAAAAATCTAAAAAATTTAAAAAGGGTTATTTACAGATATTGAAATTTAGATGTCAGGGTGGGGGACAGCTACTTCCCAATAGAAAGTACCCTATAAATGATGATTTTGTATATATTTAGCTTATCCCTATCTCATTTAATGTCTTGGGTTTAAATAAACCATAACACATTCTTAGTAAATATCTATGTCTGAATACTTTAATTGTTTTGTTAATAGTTTTTCTTGTTTGGGGACCATACTTTGCACCATATAGAATGGCCCATATAGTTATAAAAAAAAGTTCCCTGAAATGGAAAAGAGCATTTTCTGCCAGTTGGCCATATGGTGGCTCTGCTTGAGTGAGACCAAGCGCCTCTCTGCTTTCTGATGAAGATGCTAGCAATACCACATCACTCAGCAATATTCAGGGTTCCTACGGTCATGAAAAGTCATGGAATTGTTAAATGTTTCCTTCCAGTTCTGGAAAAGTGCTTGAAAAACTTAAATCCCAAAAGTTTTGGTGAAATCATGGCAATTTTTTATATTCATATTTTCATGTCGTTCATTTACGCTGAGTTTTAAATAATTCATATGCTTTTAAAAGAAATACACTCAGAATATAAGCAGGCATACGCTCTCATACTAATTGAAAAGTTCGGTGGAGAAGCAGGCGGGATAATGCACTATCGCAGGGAAGTGTAGATTTAACCATGCTTGGCTACAAATGAAAAACTACATGCCATGGGTTACGCCCTTGATCGCTCCAGGAAATGTCCGATCTGAAGAAATATAATCCTCCGCCAGGCCCGGCTGACCACTACCTGGCAGCCAGCAAACATTTTCAAAAGGCCAAGCTCATCTTAGAAAATGTGCCCATCCCAGATCCAGAGGTCAGTAAATGAGACTATCATAAAATACTGCTCTTTGGTGTTTTGAAATTCCTCCGAACAAATTAAATTGTTAATCTATTCCTTAATAGATTTCCTCATGTTTTATGGGGTCACAGTCTGTTTTCTGCTGTATTGTACCAACCGTTGTCTGCATGAAGTTACTTCTTACATTCTACGTTATCAGTAACCAGCTTTTAATGAACAATGACCGGTGAACCGTATACTGAAGGTGGCCAAACCCAACATAGTGGTTATGAAGCTGCTGGCTGGAGGACACAAGAAGGAGACAAAGGTAACACATGACACACATTCACTGGATAACTATTATTCACTCTCATGGTTACAGTCAATACAAATTAGTTGCCACACAAAGTGGTAAAAAAGGTTTGAAATCTGAATTGATGGCTTTATATTTTTAAAAGGAGTCATGTGTCCATATTGATGTTTAATCACCGGGGATTGTGATCGGTTCTATAACTGTTACATATTGTTAAGACACTGTCTGAATGAAAACACATTTCTCTGTTCCCAGGTGCTCCCTGAGTTTGACTTCTCGGCTCATAAGTATTTCCCTGTCGTCAAGATAATCTGATGCTGCTCTTCATCATAGATGGCGTCCCTTTGCATCAGCCATACCTGAACAAGTGTGCAATGGCCCCGATCCAGCCCATGTCTGAACAGTGTGTGTGAATAAGTGAGATGCTGCAAAGGAGTGTTTGTATATCCAAATCTGTGAAAGTCTGTTGGTGTTTGTGTGTGTGTGATGTGTGCGTGTGTGTGTGTGTGTGTGTGTGTGTGTGTGTGTGTGTGTGTGTGTGTGTGTGTGTGTGTGTGTGTGTGTGTGTGTGTGTGTGTGTGTGTGTGTGTGTGTGTGTGTGTGTGTAAGACACAAGGAGGTACCAGCCAATGGGATTTTTTATAAGCTGCCTCCTGAACAGTTTTGTTATGGCTTGAAAATAATGCTGAAATGACAATGGATGCATATCAATAAAACCTATAAAAACCACCCAGCACCTGTCTCATCTGAATACTGGACAATTTGCAAGAAAAAGATCATTGACGACATTCATGATCTCACGAGTACAAAGTGAAGTTAAAAAAAAATCATCCTGCACACATTAAAATGTCGACTTGAAAAACAGGGCAAGAAAGGGAATCAATTAGAAATCAATATTTCACCTCAATCCACTGCTGACCCCGAAGCACTGAAGATCTGCAGCTCTCACCTCTCATGAACAAAATGAAACCTCAGTTTTGTATTAATCTTTCAGATAAGTACTTGTTGTTTAAGAATTTTAAATGGGTTATAATATAGCTTTTCAACAGTCACCCTGAACCGGTAGTTGTCATCACAATATCTATAGTGCAGTGCTCAAGGACACAAATAATTACTAAAACATGCATAAATATAGAATTTCTTTTTAGGTGAGTAGTCAATAGTAGTGTTACGTTTTACATAAGAAAGTAATATGCAATTCTCAGTTTTTCTATTCATGCTCATAGATACTACTGCGGGGCTTTGTACTTTTTTTCTTCTGTGATGTGACTTGACACTAAGCACATTACAAAGTTAATGTTTGACCAGAACTCAAGAGAAGTTGAACTGTCACATTTGACATTCAAATATTCTTTGAAAGAGATAACAAAACAAAAACTTGCGCTGTGAACTGCGACACACCACTTTTTATTCATGGATACAATTTGCTATTACAGACAGAGGTCAGGAAAGAAAAGAGGGATTTTAACGAAGCCCACAATCATAACTGTAAAGAGAAGTATGGATGATAACTGGTGGTTGTAAAGGCACTGAAGAACAATGGCCCTCATTCAGCAATATCTTCTTTAGAATTTCCTAAATTTGTTTTTAAGAAGTTTCCTAAGAAAACTCAACGTCAGATTCATGATGAGTTATTTAAACTGTTTGCATCTGTGTTCTTATATTGATGAATGCTATGTCTTCCCATAAAAGGGCATGAGACTGCAGTTATATTTTGCAGTGGACATAAAATACCACAAACTTTTAGAATTAAAAAACACAATAACTTTATTATTTATTGTTATTTTACTGAAGCCTTTCAGTTATCAAGTATGTGTAAGAGTTATCATCAGTGTGAGTAGATTCTGTTCTTAAATAAGAAAAAATTCCCAGCTAAGACAATAATGGTGAATGTCAGAATCTCCGGAAAAACCCACGGCTTAAGTGTGTTTTAAGAATAAATGTCCTCTTAAGAACGGTCGGTGAATGAGGCCCAATGTGTTGACTTCTGTTGAAGGGTATTTTCCCTGCACAAAGCAAAATCCAGTCAAGTTTCCAGTTGAAATCTAAAGTAAAAGTAGGTAAAAGTAGGTTGTCAGGTGATATTGATTCGAAATGAGAAGATATGAGACATTTTAATTAGACTTTCTGATTAAGTGCGTTTTCCCTCATGGTTTTATCAATCCACGCCCTGTAGTGGCAGATGTTTGCCATGACGATGGTGCTTGCACACATATCCACAGGGTTGCTCAAAACGATCCCATGTAGGATGTTGTTATACTCCACAGCTGAGCCAGCATCCCCCTGAGAGAGAGAGAGAGAGAGAGAGAGAGAGAGAGATCAGAGTGGTGATCTTTTCACATTGGTCATAACACATAAAACTAAAGGAATTCTGGTAGAAAAAATTAAGAAATGTGTCAAAATAAATGAAAAGTGAGTCCTTACGAAGCAGGTCTCCACCCCCCACTTAAAGGCACACATGGTGGATTCTTCATCACTGACATATTTATCCCCAGGTTTATCATTCTCACCGCACGTGGAAAGGTCTGTGCTGGCACACTGGAGGCTCTTGGGCAGTTTGTTTTCTGGGTATTTCAAAGATAAATCGTCAGAAAAGTGACTTCTATCTTTATAAAACTAAAACGAGTATCCTAGTTTTATTAGCTCACTTAAGATGTCAGCTTTCTTGGCTCCCCAGCCTCCGATCTCAACCTGCTGGCCTATCTCAGGTTTGGTGCAATCGGCGGCAGGGGGAAGCCTGATGGTGGGCAGATTGGGAGACATGTTCTCGTTCAGTTTGATGAGCATGATGTCGTGGGCCTTCCCCTCCTCGTCTTTGTAAGAGAACTGCTGCTCGGTTTTGATGTCCTGCTCCAATTTTTTTGACTTTCTTTTCAGCCACGACCCAATTTTATCCATCCAGCCCACGTTATTGTTTAGACCGAGTGTCAGTTTCACAGCCCTGCAGGAGAAAAGGTAAATTAGAAGACTACTGTGACTAATGAAAATATGAAAATATATGGAATATTTTTTAGTTTTAGTTTAGTTTTTTTTTTTTATGATTTGGCTTATTTAATTTTCTATCCATACTTCAACCAACCAGGTTTTGTTTGATTTTGCAAAATTTTTTGACCCATTTTAGGTTTGGTGTGGATCGACTTTCTATAAGATACATTTTATATTTTATTTAAACATTTTCATTGATTTCTCAAAAAACAATTCATGGATCTCGACGAGACAAATCTTGCATGTTAAGCGAACTAATATTTATGAGTTTGCTCAATTTGGTGAAGAGTCAAATACATAGGAATGCATTTTATTTAAATGTTTAGACTAGTTTTCCTCTCTGTATGTATGATTTCTATGTCCAGTGGTCCTTTCACTTGTAATTTTGTTTTTATTGTCTACATTTTAGACACTTTTTGAGTCTAATTCCCCGTCTGAATCAAATACCACTGATCAGACAGGTGAAGTCTGTGGAAACTGCAGCACACAGCCAGGAAAATGCAAGTGTCTCTTACTGTTCAGCGCAGTGAGAAGCAGTGATGACCCAGCCGGTGTTGATCAGCGAGCCGCCACAGGACTTTCCCGGCTGAATAGACTGAATCTGCACATGGTACTGTCTGTCCGTCTTACAGGGCTTACCCCCAACAACCCTCTTCTCAACCTCCCCTGATGCAGCAGCTGACATGGGGAAGCAGAGGAAACGGCACACTTGTCAGCTTCAAGCTTGATTTTCATTACCTCATTCTAACTTTTGCACAACAAAAACTTAATTACGCATATGACAGAATTAGATGCAATTACATCTATTTAAAAATCTAAGGGTGTTTTAGTTGAGGCAGAATGAAAACTAACTTACCTGCAAGAAGCAGAAGGATGAGAGTGCTGAGCTTCATGGTCCCTCTGGTCGGGGATGACTTCGGGTGTCTCTCTGACTCCAACCTCGTCTCTATATACTGCGAGTCAGATGTGACTTCATCAGTTCACTCCCCTAACCTCTGTCATCATGGCCTTTCATGGACCTGTTAAGGTAACGGGATGGACTGATGGGGTGGGCCGAGCGGGGGTTTGGACAGCGGGAAGGCGTGTACCGAAAAACTTGCACCACACAGTTTATGATCCTCTGAACAGGAAGAGCCAGGTCAGAGCACCTTTGTGTCGATCTTACTGTCGCTCTGAGTGTCAGAATAAGATGATTGAAATCATGCAGGTTATTGTTTCTAATTACCTGCAGCCCTCTGTCCTTTCGTATTTACACCATGTTTGATCTCAACTCTACACTGTGAGTTCAGCTGAGCTCTCAGAACCATTCACTCGTTATTGAGACAAGATGATGATGGCACGTCATTAATTGACCATCAATATCAAAACCAGAGATCATATTTTAAATGTCGCCATGTAAGGACAGATCTTAGGGGATATATACTGTTTTGTGTTAGAAACTTATTCATAGCAGCATGTCAATGTGTTGTTTAATCAATATGCAACATGAAATGTATTAATACTATCAACGGTTGGCCTTGAGTCCTTTTTTGCCTTATACTAAGAACAGAGGAGACAGTAGCTCAGTATTTTGGAACAAGTTCATGATGACTTGTAAAAGCTACTGCAATCCTATCTGTACAATTGTAGAATGCATATGTAGCAGAACAGTAATTAAAAGCTGTATAACATGCCATTAAAAAGTACATAGACTGTGTCTATCTTCCTTTCGCTTTCAGTTTTAAAAGCAAAATCTTTTTAAATTGTAACTTTAGAATACCAGAACCTTATACTGTTTTATTGTTCTAGCCTAGAATTTATTAATTAATTCAGTTTTTCTTTCTTTGTTCTCTGCCGTTAGCTACAACTGTCATATGTTTAATAATTGATAGAATTACGCTTCAACTGTCACAAGTGGAGAAAAGAACAGTATATATACAAATACTTTAAAACTACACACTATCATCACTCTTCCTTTGACTGTACTTCTCTCCTATTTGCCTGGTTACATACATCTGGATTATGTATTCATTTATTAAAAGCTTGTGGACACTTGAACCAAATGATATTCTAATTTGCAAGAATCCTCGTGACAGTAAGTTCCACATGAAACACACACACCTTGATAGTGGTAATAAAAACAATCTTTATTCTCTATCACCAATCAAGCCTATGATTATTTAGATCTTCCAGAAATTTGTTCAGCAGTACAGAATAAAATTAACATTTACACAAATTCAATCGACAACAAAAAAGTTTATCCAATGTATAAAAATAATAAAACATTTTAGGTGCACAGACCTGTAGTTCAGAAAATTTGAGTTTTTACACAATTGAGAGGCCAAAGCAGTCAAGACAATGAATAACAGCAACTCTGAAAACACAATTATGGAATTAAACACGTCACTCGTCTCCAGAATCAACCAAAGTGGGGAAAGATTCAGACAAAAGGAGTGAAGTTCATGGATATTTTCCTGGGCGATGTTGCACCGGCAGTACATCTTTATTGACGAAGTGTTTCCCTGTAGCCTCCTGTCTGTATGAGGGAACTTCTCCTTCTCCTGATTAAATAATTTATCTTTCTTTAGCATTCCTATTATATATATATTGTTACTGGGATGAGCAGGCCCAGATTTAAAAAACAATAAAGAAACAAACAAACGTTAAGTTAATAACATTGATCCTACCTGTCATATACATTCGAGAGGACACTCTCTGGAAAAAGTTTCGAATTATAAACCACCGTTTTTGGTTGTTTGGAAAACGTTACTATATAATAAATAACTTAACCAGAAACACTCTTCACAGGTGTTACAGCCTTTTATGAAGCCATGAGTAAATGTGGATAAAAGAATGTACTATAACATCTTATTTTACCTTTTTGACGGAAAACGAGAGTTGTACCAAATGTCACATGGTTTTAAAATGTTCTCCAAACTTAGCACAATGAATTTTGTGCGTATTCTGGATGACAATGGTTTGGATGACACTTGCAGTTGATGTGATGTTTTCGAGTTCAGAGTTTGTTGTGCTCAAGCTGTAAACTGAACACCAGAGTTCCTGGAAAATCCAGCATATAAAATGTTTCATAATCTGTATATTCTGTTCATGCATTTTCCTTAAAGTGGACTTAAGCTTCAATTTAAAATATGTCAAAACTAGGCTTTGTACTGCTGCATTTTGACATCAGAAGGGATTTTGATAAAATCCTTAAAATGTTAAAACCTTTAGTTCGATCCTTCACACCTGGACCTGTTAAAGTCAGGTGCACTGCAGCTGATCTGTACAGACAGTAAAACAAACCCTCTGTGTTCCAAGAACTGTTCAATCAAAGACAGACTCCTGATAACAGAAATCTAGGAAGATAACTTTCCACCATGTTAAACACCATTAATAAGTCAGTGTGTTATGGGAATGATGGCCATTAACACAGTGTGGAGGCAACCACCTCTGAGTAAAGCAGGAAGCAACAATAAATATTCTAACCCGTATACGATATTATACAAGGCAATAGAATATCCTAACTTTGATGTTTATGATGTCTTAATATAAGTTTGTGTTTGCGCTCAAACACAAACACACAATTTCCAGCCTAGTACAGTTTGAAGTTGAGCAGATGAATACATTTTAGCACAGCTACTGAACAGTTCAAATCTACTGGACTCCAGGAGCATGAACGATGGTAACGAACACACTGGTCCTACTTCAAGGAAATGTCCTTCATAATATTACAGCAATTCTCAGAAATGGCTCTTCATGTTCTCACAGACTAATAAACAGACTAATCGACAGACGAAACAGTATCCACAAAGTAAAACTCACAAACCTCGGAGCAGGTGCATAGAAGCAACCGATCACAGAGGAAAACTGGACTTCACACGGAATTAATAAGGCATGCGTCATAATAAAGTAAGGTTGTCAATCTAATACAAACTATTGTCCAGATGTTCCAAACTATTTATTTCATAATTTATTATTGTGTTTTTCTGTCTTATGTAGAAACATTCAACCTTGTCACTGTGTGCGATCTGAGAATAAAAGCCAAGATCCAAAGGCAATTGATTAGCCAAGTTTAGAGGGGATTGCTCATTGAAAAAAAAAATTACAGAAAACATAACATATTACGTTGAAAACATAAGAGCATGTAAACCATACGGGGAATTTGTTCATTTGTTCTGTTCCGAGTCTATTAAACCAGTCCACAATGTCTATAGCTTTATGGGAATTAGAAAATAAGCTGTTCTTGTTTTTCCATCTGTTAACATCGGACAACAAAATGACCCCCAAGTTTCCTTTATTTGCTGCTTTTTACATGCATATCCCAGCTTTTTTTAAATGAAATGCTCTGACTATTGATCTGAGGTCAGCATCTTTCCAATTAGAGACTGTACAAGAGTAGCTTAAGGCATTGTTAAAGATGCTGTTGTACCTCAGGGAGAGACGACGCCCCCTGAAGGAGGAGTTCTGTCAATGGGATCACTCCGATCATTTAAAATGACTTCAGTATTTGACACCTAGTAACCCTATAAGGGTCTTTAACATCATCTTCAAGTTACAGTCATAACAGAGTGAATATAACACAACACACCGGAAACACTAATCTGTAAATCAAAACCTACCAATTTTTAAAAATACTTAGAATCACAAAGTGTTTTTTACAACACCTACAGTTCAGTGAATGAATGTGAGCGCAGTCACCATCATAGCAGGGTTTGATGTGTTCAGTGAAGTGCATATAAATGGAGACCATGTTTATTTGACTGACGCTGCATGTTGCAAGCAATGACAATATATAGATGGAGGACAAGGCAGCTGCCATATAATCATAAACTCCACCTCCTCCACGTTAGTGCATTGGAGTTAAATCTAAACTTAAATTGACACATTTTTTTCTCAAGCAAAGTTGCCATCACTGATCATCTGATAGATGTTCCAGTATTCTTATTTTACTGTTAAGATTGGATTTAACTATTTAATGAATAAAAAAACAGTATGAGACGTTATGACTGACAGCTGTGATTGACTCAGGATTGGTTGTGAAAGGGTTATGGGCGGAACTTTGATACCAAGACTGCACTCCAAAATCCCTACAGTGAAGTGTCATCTTTATACAGTCATCGATTGCAATCAGTTGTGAACTAGATATGAAGTTGCAAATACATGTACTCCAATAAGAGACGAATTGATGATCCCGCCTGGGAATTTAGTGGACATAATGTAATATTCTGATCAAGGTAATAAATAAGACAGATCAAGAAGAAAATCCTGATGAAAATAACGAACGTCAAGTTTTTCATTTAGAATTTTACATTGGGATTTGTTTTTCAAGGACTGCATTGACCTGTATGGTGTGATTGCGCTGACGTGTAAAACATGTCTTATTTCCTGATGTCACGTCCAGGATCCTTCTTCAACACCAGCTCTGCAAGAAAGTTTGTGAATAAAACAAAAACACTAAGACACTAACAATAAAAGTTTCTATAGACATAAGGATGGACATGTGCTCGATGCCTTTTTATTCATTTCTTGATGGCAGCATATTGCAGAGCTGAGGTATGACTAAAATATATGAATATATATGGATTATTAAACAAGCAGTCCAGTTCCAGTATTATTGGCTTATCAGGTGGTGATAGAGCAGGGCTGAACTGGAAATCTTACATGTGTAACTTTATTAGAATGCATATTTGTCCTAAAACCAGATAATTACTTTAATTAGAACTTCTCAAGGTAGCTTCACCATGCTGTACAGTTTAGCTGAAACTAGATGAATTTGTGCTTGTTCAATAAAAAGCTCTGAAACATCTCCTGAAGTTAAGGACCGTATGATGTATGACTCATTGATACCATCTCAAGGTACCATTTGAACCTGTGGAGAAGGTAAATGCCACTGATGAGGATCTCAGTGTTTACCTCAGTGTTGAGCAAGTTCTGCTTGTTTGTCTGCTTCAAATTCCCCTTCGTTCTCATCATCGCCGTTATAGTCAGCCAACTCTTCCTCCATGTCCTTGTCTATGAAACAGAGCAATTCACATGAAACAAACACACATCCTTGCAGGACAGTGCAATATATATCCGTCACTCAAACTCTATCTATGGCCCTCAAATGGTCAACTACATTGATAAACCCCAACATGGAGGCTAAGATAAACCAACGTACCGATGTTTTCTGCCTGTTTAATCTGCTGTTGTTTCTTCGAATCAGCTCCACCCACAATGTGTCTGTCTGCGCCATACTCTTCTGGCTCCAATTTCTGACCATCATGCGTCTCATCGACCTTTCCCTGGCCAATCAGCATGCCCTCCATTCCAGGGTCTACCTCAGAACACATGACATTTGAATTTATAACAAATTAAGAACTTCTTCCCAGAGACGGTCTATAGTGTTAGGGATAACTGAATATCACTGCTGAGCCTCAGTGAAAAAAGGCAGACATATGGAAGTGTTGGATATTCATGGTCCCTGATGGCATAAGAATATGCACGTATACATCGGGTTGTCTGAAACAGATCTGTTTTTGAAATTACAGAAGCGACACTAATGTGATTTTAAAAGCCTTCATCCCTTCTGTTAGCAATTTGTTTGATTCTCTGAGTTCTTTACCTTCTGTCTGAGTGCCCTCTTCATGAGCATCCATCAACTCCATGTCTTCATCCTCAGTCAGATTATTCTTCATCAGTTTACTGGTCTCTGTCCCTGCCTCGTTTGTTTTGACAGCTCCCTCTAGTGGTGGTAAAATATCCTGCTTGCCTGCAGTTGCAGAGGGAACAGACTGGAGCTCTTCTTTCGAGACATCGTTCACTGAGGGCACAGGCTCATCAGAACCTGGAATATAATGAGGCAATGTGAGGATTAACAGCTGTTAGTCAAAGTGTGCTCAAACATATAAACACAGTACATACACATACATATTAGTGTAAGTGCATGCTCTGTGTCAGATTTCCTTTAAGCACACTGAGCCATCTATTTTTCACTGTTACCTTGGTCGAAAATAATCTCATTAGTCAGTAGTTCAGTTGGTTCATTTTCTTTCCGAGAGACACTTGGAGTGTGGCTCACAACAGTTGATGTCTTATCCGGGTCAGCCACCGACACAACGGGTCTGTCCGCTTTTCCTGCTCGATCCGTTGTTTTTTCCTGCTGAGGAGTGAATCTCAATTTACACCAAAGTCCTTTATGTAACCACAAGAAAAGCTTTTCAACAATGATCCTAAAAGTAGGAAACATAAAACCCAGTCAATTCTAAAGGCTATTTTCATTATAAAGAGATTCAGATAGAGAGGGGCCTTACAGAATACGTTGCTCCAGTATCTCTGATTTTGCTACATTCTACTTTATACAAAGATGCAACATCAACGCCATTTTCCCATTTGCATGTAAACAAACTGTAGAAAATGATCTTGACTGAGAAATAGCAGTGGTGTCAGGGAGGCAGGTTAGAACATAACCCAGCCAGATGAGCTGCTTGCTGTATTACAAACACATGCAAATAAATGTAGGTTTAACATTACACTTAACAGGGTTTTAACAGAGGAATGGTGCGTTTATAATTTCCATATGGCTATATCAGCACAGATCAACTGCTCGGATGCAAACCTTGTGAAAAGGCTCTGGACGTCACATGGCTCCATATCAAACAGAAAACCCAACTCACCTGTGAGGTGACGACTGAGGGAGAGCTGATGAGCTTCTCCATTTTCGTCTGAACTTCAAGTTTAGCAGCTGCTACTCTCTCATCACACAACTCCTTCTGGGACAGGACCTGAGAGTGACACTGGGTCCTGCGTAAAAACAGACACACACAGACATTTTAACAAAGGAATAAAATAAATATATTTAATGCAATCACTGTGTCAATTCATAAGAAGAGTTCATGATCAATCGTGATTACTGTAATCAAGAGAGCTGCAATAACTATAAATGCAGAAAAATTCATCTTACATGTCATAAGTGAGTTTGCTGTTAAGGGTGTTGATGTTGCCTTGGCAACTCTGTAGCTCCTTTTGAAGCTTCCCCACTTCTTCATTCAGCTGATTCACCCGACCTGAATTACAAACACAAGCAAGACAATAAGAGCCACATGAGAATGTTATTTATTTCACTCATTATTTTTCTTTGGAGATCTGTCTGCTATTGTTTTTTGGATTAAACAGGATAAATGTCAACAGTTACCTCTGATTTCCTGTGTTATTTTGGCAGAAGAGGACATGTTCTCCTGCAGTGCATCCTAAAAGCAAAATTACCAATTAATTAATCATCAATTTTGTCATTCATAATTTCTAAGTTTATTGTGGATCACTACAATAAGTAAGCAAAATAACTGTTTTATTGGCCCCAAATTCAATTGTGGTGGTAGTTCATAGGCAATATTTTAACATTCGCTCCCAGAGGTGTATGTGTGCACCTTCTCTTGGTTGCAGGACTTCTCTAATGCTTCCAGCTGTCTCTTGAACAGACTTTCTTGGTGAGTGATCTCCTCTTTCTGTCTCTGGATCTCCTCCTGGAACTCATTCTTCTTAATCTCTGATACTCCTCGCTCAGCTGCTCCACGTCGCACTTGGCCCTCCATCTCATACAGCTTAGTCTGAATCAAGCACAGAAAGACATCGAGGTGAAGGACACATCACTCTATTTACAACTGTTTTATTCTGCATGAGCTCAACCCAATAAGATTCAGACAGAACAGAACACAAACAATAATCTTTCTGTTAAGCGAACATGGCTAGAACCTGGGTATGTGAAAAATTTAATTTAATGTCACATACACCCAAGAAAGTAAAAGGCTTTCAGTAACAAGGCCATACATGCTTCACAGAACAGCTGAGATGTGTGATTGAGCCTTGGGTCTATTCCTGTTCTGCAATACAAAACTATCAAGGTCCTGGGTTAGGTTAAGTATTTATAGTGACTTGTACGAAAGGATATGTCAAAAATGTATCTGCTTCTCTGAAAGTTGGATAAGGAAATTAAATAGGGAGCAAAAAGGCCGTCCAACATAAAAAAATTTAATAAAATGACACCAAAATTATGGCATAAAAATGATGATCTGCACCAACAGAATCAGTTAATAATAAAAACATGTTTCATCGACACATCATCTCCATTCAACGTATGATGCTCACTCCAGTGGCCTTTAAACAAAAATTGCAGTACCAATTTCAAATGGGAATATTTGCAATGTTCAGTATGGTTCAAGATCCACAGAAAAACATAAAGACATATAGATTCACTCACCTGTAGCTCAAGGTTGCGGGAGCTGCACACCCAGTAGTTAAAGCCCAGAACCAGTATGCAGGCGATAAGAGCCCCGATCATTAAAGGGGGGGATCTTCCTGCACGACGCACGTTTCCCAACCCACCCATAGCTGTCTGCGGAATGAAGACACACAAACCACAGCCAGGGTCAGCTCACTTTCCGAAGACTGTATAACTTTATGTTGTCAATTATTCATTAAAAACAGCTTCCTGTCAGACTTTTAAATAGCAGTGGATTACATCAAACTAATCTTGTACTAAGTTCATGTTGCACAGAAAATCGAGCACAGGAAGTGTTTCCTGAAGTCGCAGTATAATTAGATACACTGCTACAGATTCTGCAATTATGAAAACGTGGCTTTGTGCACACAAATGTTAGAACTGTTCCTAAGAGACACCTGCTCGTGGTATTGCCAAATATTGACCCGGAAGAACTTTTTGTTTTCCCAGAAACAACGGTGACTCAATTGAAATGTTTGCAGGATGGAGAGAAAGCCAACATTAGCAGCTGATGTCCGGGGATCCAAGGTGTTGAATCTCTGCAGCTGCTCACACACACAACCAAGTATTCAAGGAAAGTGTTAAACTAGCTGTTTACGTTCACTTAGAAAGATAAATCTCAGTGTCCGGTTACATGGAAAGGGGCAAATCTCAGACCAGTAGATAAACCAGCACTGGGAGACGATCTGCACAGTCTCACAACAGATCACTACTACGTTACAAGTGTTGACTAATAACCAAACTAAACCCCTTTTTATTTAACATAACATTTAACAGCTGGTAGAAAGGTCTCTTTTATTATCGAGCAGGTGAACTCGGGTCAGGAAGGAGCCCGACTCTCGTCCACTGTAGCTGGACTAACAAGCAGGAAGAGATATCTGTGCTTCAGTGAACTATATTCAAAAAACATGGCAGTCGTAGAGACACAATGTGCTGACGAATAAAGCAGCATTTGTCTTATTTAATAAAGATTCAAGTCAATGCTACCAGCTGTCTGCGTTGCTAACAGTCGATGCTAGCAGCTGTCTACGTTGCCACCCTACAACGCTAGCTAGTATGCTGCCGTTAGCTAGCGTTAGCATTGTTAGCACTCGACTTACCCGGTGCCCTTTAGTCGCGAAGCAGGAATTGAAAGGTCGGTCCCGGTGCGTGCGGTGACTCTCGGTGATGTATCTGACAACCTGCCCGCGTTTCTGTGGAAATTATCTGCGCATTCCCCCCGCACGGTTAGCTCGTATCCATTGTTGTCACACAAACAGCAGAGCAACCCTGTGTTTACTGTTCTCTACGGTTTTCTGACGAGGTGCGGTTTGACTTTCCATGCGCAACTTTTCTCACATTTACGGTACGGATGCTGGAAGTGGCCAAAATGTAAGATGTTAATAAAACAACTATTGAAACAGGTATTGTTTTAAACCACATACTTTATCTATTCCAATGAAATCTGTAAACTGTTTTCTGAGAATTAGAACAGCAATAGTAATTATATTACTGATGCTGATTGTGTTGATAGAAAGTATATTGTATACATTCAAAATGTGCCTACGACGATTTAGAAAAATGCTATTGCAAAGGTAGACAGAATATTCAGGTGCTTACAATCCAATTATGTACTTTGTAGATTTTTTTAACATGACAAAAATATCTGATTATTTTATATCTCTTTTGCATGTCAGATTTTAATGTAAAATTATAATCATACATCATTAATAAATAACTTAAAATAAAAAAGAAAACTGTAAAATACAATAACATGTATAGAACTTGAATGAAGACAAACATTAATGTAGATCAATGTACAATTGTACTGTCAAAAATACAACGGTATTTCATTATGATGATCCTTGAGTTAGTTTGTATCTATTTGTATCATCTTGTTGTGATGACACTCATCTCAATTTGAAGTTGATCTGATGTAAGCCCTGGTACAAGTACCTCAAAGTAAAAATGTGGAATATGGCCAAAATGGCCACTAAATGCAAAAAGCAGTCTTCCTGTTGCTTTTTTCAAATTGCACCTATAGACTTTTTTGTTTGTCTGGTCATGAGACACATGTGTATCGATTTTTTTGAAGATCAGTAAGAATAATTTATAATATATACTACTAATAATAATCCTTACAATTTCAATAGGTCCTCACTGTCTGTCAGTGCCTGTCAGTGGCCGGGCCCTAAAAAATTAAATTAAATGAAATTAAAGAAAATTAAATTAAATTAATCCTGCGCAGTAGCGATCTGCGCACGTCCTGCGCAGAAGCAGACTGCGCAGGATATTCCAAATTTTTACTTTGAGGTACTTGTACCAGGGCTTACATCAACTTTCATAACTTTCATAACGATCGTGACCTTGTTTGACAACAAAACTCTCCTTTAGGTTAGCTGACATTTTCTTCTGTTCAGCGTGACCCGGACTCAAGTAAGGTTTTTCCCACGCACAGCACTAATTATAGTTATAAAGGAAAACTCTCCTGACATCATTCACAAAATGATCTCTTGCATTTTATTTTTTTTTCAGTCAAATACCATTCAAGTTAACTTCAACTTTGAAAAAAAACATCTATTTTATAAAAATACAGATAGTGAAAGACATGAGGAGGGAGTTAAAGTTGAAAATCCAATGCCACAATTTGACATACTTTCACACAATTCGCTCTTTGCTCTTCTTTTTTTTCAGCCAACAGTTACCGTACTTAAAGTGCACACATTTTAAGTCATTTATAATCAAACAGAGGACAAAGGTAATTGGCAAAAATAGTTTAAAAAATATTATCCTCAACATAAAGACCATGAACACAAAACTTTGAAATTGAATAACACGTTTTGGGTTCTGAATTATATCTGCCAGCCGGCATGAACCCCTTTGTGAGGAGTGTGCATGTTCTTCCTGTGGTTGAGGGGGTTTCCTCCAGGTGCTCAGGCTTCATCCCACAATCCCACCGGTCTAAATTGCCTGTAGGTGTGACTGTGAGTGAAAATTGTCCTTTCTCTCAGGATGTCAGTCCTGGGATCGACCCGTCCAGTGTGAACACTCAACAGCATTTCTTCCCCCAAAGTCCGCCGGGTTTGACTGCAGTTTCCCTTTGACCCACAGATAAGCGATGTAGAAAAGGAATGGATGGATGAATCTTATCCATTCATCTGTCTGCTTATGAAACAAATCTACTCAAAAGTTAATATCAAAAGGTTTGGCTGTGCACAAATAGGTTAAAGCTTTACTTGAGGAATATTCCTGTACATGTATTCATCTCTTCAACCAGTTATAAACTCCAGATATGAAATCCTCTCAGAATTTTTACTGTGATCTGTTACTTCATAATACCAAAATGTCCCAGATACATTCGTGTCCTTCATATTTCCTGAGATAAATCCTTTACATGTAGACTTTCTTCAGGGAAAAAAAAAAATCTATCATCGTTGTTATATTCAGCAGGTGCTACTTTTTTACTTTTGCTCAACGTCCTCAGTCCACATCGTCAAACTTCGTCAAAGATGTTCGTCCGAGAAGATGACAGAGACTTGTAATGTCCTCCTGTAGATCTACTAAGTCAAACACACAGAGGCAAAGTAGGATATATATTATTATTATTCAGTCTCTATCCAACATTAAGGAAGTTGAAGTTATTTAGTAAAAACGATACCTTCTGTTTGGGGAATCTTCATCACTGGAGTGGTCCTGCAGTAAACCTCTCTGCTGCTCCGCCGTCTCCACATCTCTTCTGTTGAAGGTGAAATCTGAGAATGACAAAGAGTTATAAATTTACTGTAAACATGGTCTTATTCATCCAAAATATGAAATTGAATTATGACAAAGAGATGAGAGTTGTGTAACAACACAATATTTTTGTTGGACAAAATAGCTCTGGCTTAATAACATTTTAGTGACTTTTAACTTTAACTTTAAAAGTAACCCACCCTGTCACAGTGTGACACCTTCATCTGTCTTTTGTGGGCGGGGAGCCTTTTGGCTAAAATGACAGATGTTTGGTTTTCCACACAGGGCAGTAGAGTCTAAGGGTCAACAGTCTATAAACAATCTCACAAAAAATGCATAAAGCCATCCAACCGGACCACGTTTAAAATTAGTTTCAGTGGCTGTGAGTAACACAATTATAATTGTATTACATAATTACGGTGCTTTTTGTGAAACCCTACCACTTTTCTTGATCTCAGTCACAGGGCTGTTCTGGTTGTTCTCTAAATCAGTGTAACCAGCTCTGCTCCGCCCAGCTGCCCCCTGGGCCCCATATTGCTCCCTCCAGGCCTGAAACACAAAATGGGTCGTAAATACCTGGACCCACTTAACACAAACCGGTTGAACCAGATCAGATATGTGATCTTGGCTTCTTGGATAGTTATGAGAGAAAATATTACATATAAAAAGAATATTCCTCACCCATCTTCGACTTTCTCCATCTTCAGCTTTCTGTCTTTTCCTTCTCTCTACAACAGGACATATCGTTGATCATTAAAAGCATGTGGACTTCTGTTCATTTCAAGTGTTGATTATTGCTATCAACAACTTAATGTGAACTGAGGCATATTAAATAAATGTACAATATTAGTCTAAGTCTAAAAGAGTGGAACACAAAATCAAGTCTGCAATAATTAGGCTAATTTTGTATCAAAAGTAAATAAAAGAGTTAAACTGATGCTCCACAGTTGAAGAGACAGAAATAGTGAGTGATTGAGTTTCTGATAAAGAATACCTCTTCTGATGAGTTCCTTGCCTTCATCCACAAGGTCAGAGGTCAAGTCATTGTCAGTCATGTACTGATGGAAGCCCAGGAGGTTCAAACAGCGAGAGCCCAGGCTAGAAACCCAACCAAACACAGACAGCTTCAAAACCCATTGTATTTATGTGCAGACTTCCTGTACACCACTGATCTGATACATGTGTATAATCCTACACCACATATTTTCAATTATGTAAAAAAAGCATGACTGCCCAGACTGTAATAAGATAATTTTATTGATAAGATAAAAACTTATTGGTATTTCTGTTTTTACCATTTTATGTTACTTGTCACATCCAGTGATCCGAAATACAATTTCAATTTTATGTATTTATTAGGATCTTGTAAACATATGACAAAAACCTACAGTGTATTTGTTATTAGATAGAAGAAGAAATAGTGATTAGTTGCTTGTGGCTATTGGCTTACTTGTAAAAAGATGCAAAGCACAGCAGCAAGACCAGCATGGGATAATAGATGTAGAACCCATCCGATATGAACGAGAGCACGCGCATAGAGCCCATGATCTGGAAGAAGGAAAGAAAAAGGCACATTGCTCTTCTACATACATTTTTTGCAACGATATCCTAATATAATTTCCCATGATGCTCGTATTTGTATATATGTGCATTAACAAGTGTGTGTAACCCACAGAAGTGTAGGAAGTCTGTATTCTGTCCTGGTGCGAGATGGCAGAGTCCATGTGAATCAAGCCCAGAAAGTTGAGGCACAAAGGAGGAGTGAGACGACAAAACAACCTGAGCCGACAAAATACAAAACACAATGTTCATAATTATTCAGCGCACTTCTGTCATTTATATAAGCTCAAAGATAAAATAGAAGACAAACAGACATAGGTTATTTATACGGACTTTATGAGGTACATACATGCCACTAAACTGCAGACTGTAGGCATCGGTCTGGTGATGTGGCACCAGGATATAGTAGTTAAAAAATCGGATCCTGAACACGGTGGAGTAGACGCACACACACAGGAAGAAGATAGTGATGAAGCACGCCATCTGGTGAGCAGAAACAGAACAACAGGTTGAGAGAGGTTGCTGGTTAAATTCAATAGATTATATTAAAACTAGGGCTGGGCAAGTTAACTAGTTAATTACGAGTTAACTCATCACTTATTTAACTCAACTAATTATTTTATCTCGCATTAACTCAGGTTTGATTATTTATTGTTTTATTGTGAAAGTCAGGCTTTTATTTTGTGAAAGTCTGTTGCTGACTGCTGCGGAACCGGAAAAAAGAAAATAATTGGCGGATAAACAACCATGGATAAGGCTACGGAGCTTTTACATGGCCATTTTCATTTTAAAGTCCTTCCAGACGGCGGAGTCGACAGAACCAAAGTTATTTGTAGCCACTGCCAAGGTGAATTTTCTTATCACCGGAGTACTTCCAGTCTAAAATATCACCTGAATGCAAAACACACAGTTGATATCAGCAAATTACTCAACGAAACAGCGAGTGGAGCGAGGCTTCGGCAGACTACGTTAGACGCAGGGAGGAGTATACGTTTTTCATAACGAAGAGGATAACATTAATGCCCTGGCAGTGGCATTGAGCTTTAACTTTGTATTTGCTTTGATAACATTGTTAAGTTGAGATTTACACTGAATATTTTATTTAACTGCTACTGTATTAAATGCTGATGTTAAAAGTGTTTGCACAACAAATGTTATGGCACTTTCGTTCATATGGCAGAACATTGAAAATAAAATTGCGCTATACACTACTTTTTAATTCATTATTGGATTTTGCGTATACAAATGCGATTAATCGTGATTAATCAGGGAAATCATGCGATTAATCGCGATTAAAACTTTTAATCGTTGCCCAGCCCTAATTAAAACTGACCATATTGTGCTGAGTATTGATTTTTTATTCACAGCAAATCTCTATTAGTTATTAACAATATAATGATGATATTTTATGTGTTTATAAAGTCAAGGATTCATAAAAATTCTCCAGGTAAGAAAAAGAAAATGTCGACAGGTTAAATGAAGAATATGTTTGTTTGACCTGTAATGTTTCCATGTCTTTCACTGCCCTTCACTGTGCACATGCTTACCTCAATGTAGATGTAGTTGTATTGTTTTTCAGCCATCTGAATAAAGACAGCGAAGAGAGAGAGGACAGGATGTGTGCTGAAGAAGGTGCACTCGGACCAGACCACTGCTGCCGAGAGGAGGCAGAGGAGCACAGCCAGCAGCCTGTAGACGCCCTGTCTCAAAACACACTCCCAGTACCACTCTGAGGAGGAGGAGGACAACACACACATACATTTGTATTAATACATCTGCGGAGTAGAATTACACATGTTTCTTAAAATAGATTCCATAGATAGATTCTGAATAACTAATAATCAAAGCGGATTGTACATTTTTATCACCACACACTGTTATACTCTATCCTCTAAAGGAAACTGGTTCTCACAGATGTGTTTTAGATCGGTTAGTTTTCTCTCAGAAAATTACTTCCCGAGCCGCTCCCTAGTTCTAATACACCTCATCAGTAATAGTTTATCAGAGGAACTTTTTGGATTATGACTTCATGAAGCCATTATTGAGCTAAAAAGTAAGTCATACATACAAATAATATGCAGGTGTCAAAAAAAATAATGTATATGAAATTAATTAATCTCAAAAAGTAGCTGTTGATTGAAGATGGAGCTTGGACATAGGCAGCTTGAATTTTAAGTTTGCTGTGGCTGGTTGGCAAAAGAAATAGATTTATACTGATCATAGATGATACCTTTCTATTCTAAAAGGATGTGAAGGGAATTCATTACATTAATAATTTTTAAATAGCCAGAATGACTACAACAAAAAACAGCAACATTTTGGATCCCAAGGAACGAAATGAAAAATTCAACGAGGAGCAAACTACTACTAGTCGTGTCTCAGAGAATAGGGATCAGAGGGGTCAACTTCCATTGGAAGTGGCTTTATTTGCCTGAACTCACCCAAAGTGGGCGTGTAGAAGAACCTGCGGATCCAGCTGTGGCCGTGCCCCGAGGGGAAGCTGTGCACAAAGTGTCGCACCGGGCTGCTCGAGCTTTTAGCTACATCCTCCAGGTAAAGAGCCTGGTCTAACAAGATTGACCACTGAACCCCAGTCTGACAGTGTCTCTGCACTGCAGTGATAACCTAAAACACAAACACATTCAGAAGGCACCATGAGTTTTTTACATATCTGCACTATTTCTTTGAAAAGGACAGCGAGATGATAAAATAACCAATTACCTTTTTATGAAGACTAATTAGTGCTCTTTTGGTGGGAAGGTCACCAGAGTTTTCCACGGTTATCCCCATCTCCTCTTGATATTCAGGGGGACACTGAAATGAGATGACACGCACAGCTTCACTGTAAAAAGTGCATCGTTAACTTTTACATATTCAAATAAAAAGGAAAAGGCCTCGAAAAAGTTGACCTTAGGAACGAATGGACTCACCTTTGTCAAAATAGTGTCCACACACTTCCTGAGAGAGTGGTTGTGCCTGACAGCTGCATGGACAACTGCCACCTCCTACAAATATAAAATATGTTTGTACTTGTTGGAGTAAAAATAAAAGCATGATGAGGTTGTGAAGCATGTGATATGTTAATTTTATTGTGAGGACGCCTGTTCTTTAAAGGGGACTTCTGGTATTATAACCCTGGCCCAGTTAGAAGACTAATGGATCCCTGTCATAGAACTGAATAGTTGATAAAACCTCACCCCCATAACATCTTCTAGGTTCTCCTCAGCTTCCGCCTTCTCAGTCACCATTTTTGCTGCCTTGAAGTAAGTCTTGGCCTGCAGGTAACCATTGGAAGACGAAAGCCAATAAGAACGCGGGATCTCCACCAGGCCATAGCCTAGCAACAGCACCAGAAGGAAGAGACCCCACGTGTTGGCAGCTGTGATACCGATGGTCTGGAGGTCCTTCCTGTACAAGTTTTACAAAGACAGATGCTCAATATACTTAAATACCTGCTTAAAAACTTGAAGTGTCAAATGTAAGAGCCATAAAGCCGTGTTATAATTAAAAGTTCACTTCATTTACCATGTGAGTTTCCACTCAGGGTGAGCAGCCGCGTAGATGAGCAGAGAGATGAAGATCAGGAGGTAGGTGCCATAATAGACTGCATTTTCAATTAGAGCTGTTTTTATCTTCCCAACTCTGGAGAACGCTCCAGACCGAGCATAAGACTGCATGAAGGGCAACAGCAGCCTGTGCAGTCAGGAGACACACAACAAACACACACACGAAAAGAGAGACACAGAGAAGGAAGGGGTCAGTATATCAGTTCATAACTGTCTATATAATAAAATGTGGGAAATATATTAAAGTTGAAGATAGTCAAGTGCCTGTGTGTGTGTGTGTGTTAGGCTCACCAAGTTAGACACTGAGAGGTCCAGTACACAACTCTCCAAAACACTGGTAGGACACCATCTGGAATATAACTCCAAGGCTCCTCACACTCCTTCAGTACACTGTAACACACACACACACACACACACACACACACACACACACACACACACACACACACACACACACACACACACACACACACACACACACACACACACACACACACACACACACACACACACACACACACACACACACACACACACACACACACACACACACACACGTTCCATTACACGGGTCTATAAAGCAGATATAAAGTAGTTTTAAGCAGATTAGGCATAAGCAAGGCCCAATCAACTTTAGCACTACAAGACATTGAACTTTGACATTGAACAATAAAAATATTTTATGCAGTGCAATCATGTTAAATTGTGACGCAAAATAAATTGTCCATTAGGAGCTTTCAGTTCACAAAAAAAATGTTTTCTTCAACATACGGAGCTTCCAAAAGCGAAACTATGTATGAAAAGAGGTGTTGCACAATTTCATAAATGTTGCTTTATTGTTAACACCGCAAATTAAATTCAGTTCACTGCTGAACACACTGTATTTTGGGATGAACAAGCCCTTTAATTTAACACTGTAAAACTGAGAGATAAGGCCATAAATCCTGTTTGAAAATAAAACTGAAACTGTTCCATGGCCACAAACTGCTGCAGAAGGATATGACTGAACAACAAACAATAGTCAAATGAAGTAGAGTCACATTATCACTTAGCAAAATATTTTGAATGTGAAACACTAAAGATGATCACTAACAATGGTAACAGCTACTGACAGTATCAGGTCATTGGTAAGATAAAAAAAAACAGAGTTAAAAGACACACATTGATGTGATGTCATGTATTATTGTAAATATAAAGTTTGACAACAACAAACCTACAAAACAGTACAAGCACCTGAAGTATAAGGCAAAAGCTCTGCTGAGAATAAACGCATATGGTGATTGTGATTCTATAAGATATATAGTTTCTGTAGTTTCAAGCAACTAAACATATTGAAAATCTCATCAGTAAAACTATGAGTATATGTAGTTTAGTTAGAAATGTCAAATGATACGATAAGCATGATGTTGCATGGCCTTGTAAAACTATCTACAAAGATACCTCGCCTTAAAACGAGTACCATACCAGGACTACAGCAAATAGAACATCTCTTATTTACCTTACAGGTGGATAAAGAGAGGAGCCGTCCTCAGTCAGATTGGTTTGTCTCGCTTGAGGTACAATAGTTGGGTGGTTTGACTTGTCAAGAACACACTGCCTGTAGATGGTCTGAAGAGAGGAGCAGAGTTTTCACAGTAAGGTAAACAGACTCAAGAGGAAGTGGGTGAGACACTAAAAGCAAGATCAGCGTATTTAAAGACACAGCTAAGCATGTTATTCTCAAAAAGAAGACACATTAAAAAAACCACCTTGGTTACCATGGTGAAAAACATAGTGTCGTACCGTGCTGACATCGAGAGGCAGGATGAAGACGATGAGGAAGCAGAGGTACCAGGAGAGCAGCGTCCCGAACAGCACCATCCGCTGCTGCTTCCGCAAGTCTCCATAGCGCTGGAGGAGGTACAGGGCCAAGAAGAAGACCACTATGACCACCACGGCCAGTGCGGCACCACCCATAGTGATGAATGGACATGCAGACGTCAGAAGCTCATGGTGGCAGACCTGAGGAGGAGGGGGCGAGAGACACAGAGGGAGAGATAAACAGAGAGTGAGAGAGAGCAGCTCATTAGACAAACTGATAGGATATCAGCACTTATCTGCTGGGAGAAACCATCTGATCTGCAAACTCAGGCAACACATGACATTATACAGGCACAAGGTAAGGAGGTGAGGAGAGAACAGGAGGGAAAGAACAGGGAACAGGGTGGAGAAAGGAAAGAAGGAAATAGTAAAAAAAAACTAGGAATAAAAGGGGCAGGTGAAAAGCAATGCTTTTAAACTTTATAACACTCATTTTACGATAAGACATGTTTGCATTCCAACTTAACATTTAGAAAATCCATTTTGTGTTACAGAAATCTGGTATTTGTTCTACTAATCCAGGATTTCCATTCATTTTTATACAACTCAATAAACCTATTAGAATATTTGTTGTAAAAGTTTTTATATCGGTTTTCATTACCTTAAAAATAGCTTATAACTTCACATCAGATGTGATGTTTGTGAAGAATAAGTTTGAAGAGACACTGGATTTTGAGAGGTAAATAGATGAAAATAAATAAACAAACCTTATTTTCTGTCAGGTGCATTATTTGGAAGAGGATTCTTCCAACTCTTAAATGCTTCTTTTTGTATTGTCTCATGTTTAATAATTGGTCTTTGTGGCTAGGTGCTTTACAAATAAACGTGCTGTGTTGACACAGTAAAATATAAACGGTCACATTCTTTCTATCAGCCATTTCGAATGTTTTTTTTTAACCTGCTTCTAATCGTCTTTGTTTTGTTGACCAGTTCATGATGTTTGATCACAGATGGCGATATTCAACAACAGAATCATGATCGATATCGAGCATTTGTTGTTACCACCACGCTGAGCTCTCGCAGTGTCGACCACCGATCCAGGGTCTGTTTAATGTAGTGTGATTCTAATGGAGAAGCAGGGATTCTTACCTGGGGAGGCTCCTCTGTCAGTCGGACGCTGGGGAGCTCGAAACCGCCTGAAGTCACAACGTCATCGCTCTGATCAATGTACACAACCTTTGAATCAACGTTGCGTAAGCAGCGTACAACATGTTCACTCCTGGCGCCGCACGGAATCCTGGGAATTGCAGGCGTCCCGACAGGAAGCTGGGATCTTCACCGGCATACAGATGCACTTCCACAATAAAAATGGATGAATGAATACTTTTCAATAAATAAATACATTTGTGTAAATATACTGAAAAAAACGATAACACCTGAGCCTACATTATTACAGACAACAAAATATAGACTATACTTAATGCACCATTTGGTTCTATATTTGTTCCTATATAATAATATATGGGCTACATATTACATATATGATCTGCTCACATTGTATATTATTATTATTATTATTATTATTATTAATATTATTATTATTATTATTACTATTAGTAGTATTAGTATTAGTATTAGTATTAGTATTGGTATTAGTATTAGTAGTATTAGTAGTAGCAGTAGTAGTAGTAACAGTAGTAGTATTTCATTCCATTGTGTATATATTAATTGCATGTTTACTTATTTATTACTTCTACGGTTTATATATATATATATGTGGATAGGGTGAATCTGGGTAGTCCGGGACATTAGGTGATGTGGGACACCCTAAGCTTTAGTCTGTTCATTTCCTGTTCCAGCAAAATCTTGTCAACATAAATTAGCATGGACGTCATGTGACTGAAATCACATGACTTGATGGGGATGATGTCACAGAAAGAGGCGGGGCCAATTTAAATCAGAAATCATATGTTAAACTTCTGGATGTGGGAAATAAACATTAAGGGACTTTCCGGAGTTTAAAAAAAGATGTAGCATATGATCTGCAGTTTTCAGTCATGAGTCAATGGTAAATACAGTCTGTCCCTGTCTGTGTAAACTGTCAGTTAACTAACACATAATATGTTTGCCCTTTTGGACAGAGACGAATTTTTTTATTGGTTTCATAGTTTCTCTATTTATGAAAGAAATCTGTATTTTATACAGTATTTCAATATGAATTTATGACATTTCTATCAAAACAATACTTTTTTCAGCTGACTGTCCTTTTTTCATAAAGCTTTTGAAAAATTGGTGAGATTGAGCTTGGCATGTATGAAGCAGAATGATTTAGGCTTTAAAACAGATATTGGAACATTAGAAGTCAAATAGCCAACAATTCCCAGATTACTCGATTTCCTGTTTAGTCATAAAAAACTTACCATGGTCTGCTGTCACCATTTTCTATAACATGTCATATCCATAAGATGTTCATTGAGAAACTACTGCAAAAGTAAACACGGCAATTTTTATTTAAATTCATAACAGTGCACGTATTGTCATAAGGCTTGGATGCCAGCATCTTAGGAGTCATTGACAATTTTCTTTTCAATATATAATGGCTGATACACATTTTATATAGGGGCTGTACTATTGTACATTGACCTGATTTGTTCCACTTGTGCCAATAGTTAAATTGTGTTTAAAAAGCCTGCAGCATGACTGATGACGTACTTTAATTTTAATATATGAATGTAAGTCATTCATGCTGATATAATCATCATCAACAGCCTTTGTTCATATTTATTATCATATAGGGACAATTTACTACAACAGTTTCCAGCCTCATTCAAACATTAAATTGAAACATTACAAAATCATGCAGAGAGTTTCTAAAATGTGCAGTGTGATGTTTTGTTATTCTAAAGCAGATTTTCTCACACGCTATTTTCTAAGGCCAAAGTTTCAACTTCAAAATTACTTTTTAATCCAATATAGTTCAAGCGGGATCAATTTAGTTGCCGGCGGACAAAACCATATCAAGCTTGATGTTTGTTGTATGAGACACACAATTGGTCTAAAGAGTCTTGATGAATCTCAGATCTGGTAACGGGAGATTTATACATTAATTTCTGGGAGCAAAATTGAGACATTTTTCAGAATCACTCTTATAGTCTTTCTTTTCTAGTTTCACAATTTGACATAAAATGATTGTCTGTTACGTTTTCCGGTCAGCACATAACACATGTTCAACATAACAATATAGGCTACGGTTCAAAATAAAAATAAACAATATAGCACATTAATCCAACATTTCCCTATAAAGAAAAAAAAAGGAGTTGGTATATGATGCCAGTGCTCTTGCCCTTCTTAGTATTCTCAAATGTCCATAAAGCCAACTTGAAATAACCAAGAGAACACTTTGCACCCTATGAAATACACTGGTTTTGATGGCGAGCTTTGCATTTACCTTGTGTCAAAATTCTTGCCAAGCAGCAAAGTCGAACAGTGCCTGAGCAGAAAAAAATGAGAACATAGATGAATACAATATCTTCGGTCCTTTTCAGTTTTGGAGGAACATCCACACATAGGGGTCATCAGCAAACAGCGGGCCCAGCAGGTTGACGCACACAGCTCGGTGTTCCAGTAAGAAATCCGTCTGACTCAGCAGATCCAGAAACAGCTTCTCTACAAGATTCAAACAAATGGACCAGTGTTCAGCTCTAGTGCACAGTCCCAGTGTGTCCATCCAGACTGAGTCAAACACGTCCACAGACTCTGGCCAGTCCTCCAGAAAATGGTCCATAAACTCCATCCTTATTTTCCCTACTATATATATATTCTCTGCCCGAGGGAGTTGTCCACTGTGACTGTGTTGGTCAATTTGCAGTCCTTAGATTTACAGGTCACTTTACTCCTCTTTCTCCCTTTGCCTCCATCTTGTTTCTGCAGATTAAACCTGGCAGCATATGCAGGTGATTAGTGTCCATCTGTCAGCCGACATTCTCACCTCAACACCCTCCACCCATCTCTCTTGGTTAATGTCAAGGCCATGTGACCCTTCAAGCTCTAATTATGTCATCAGTATTCTTATTGATAAACCTGTGTGAGGGATATTTATTCAACAATTTATTCTGTTTTATAGAAAATGGAATATCAAATTTTTTTTTATCAGTTAACACTAACAAGAGACTCTACACTCAGAGAAAACCCAGGGATTTATCAGCAAACAGACTCGGTCTGTTTGTCGTTGGACTGTGTGAGGAAATAAGTAAAACATTGGAAATTGCAGTCTTTGCCCAAAGAAATGAAAAATGTGTAAAGTCGTTTGAATTTGTTGATAAATGGACTGTTTTTGTCCGCTTCAATCAAAGTTTGAGACAACAAATGGAAAATAATTGCATCTGTAATAAATGTTTTTATAAATATGGACCAAAAAATGCGATTTAAAAAGCAGCTGCTGTACAAACCCGACAATAAATTGAAGAATAGTTTGACATTTTGGGGAATGTGCCTATTTTCTTTTCTTATATATGAAGCTCATTCAGTAGTGAGTTAGCTTTTCTTAGCTTAGGCAAGCATAACATAAAGACTATCAAATTATCAAATCGTCTGTGAGGAAAATCAATTATTACAGTGAAAACTGTTTTGTTTTGTTTTTATTGTTTCTTGATATATCAGTGTAGAGTTACCACCACTAGATGGGGATAATGAGTTGATCCTGACGCTTCTGCAGCATTTCAGTTCACCAAGATTAAGTATGTGAAGTCCAAAGTCTTCCAAGTTAAGGTTCATCAGTCAATTAAACAAAGAACAGTTGAAATGTAAAAAATATTAAGTATGAAAAATATATATTTTTTATATTATCTATATAAAATACAGCAGATTTTTTATTTTATTCTCTCTCAACAAACGTAATATCTAACAACAAGGTGCATAAACATGGTATTATTTTACTCAGGATATAAATAGGACACCTTGCTGTTATGGCTCTACATGCACATCACCCATTTGCGCTAAACATTAATTATACTAAGCTGAACGTCATGTTAAATAAGTGCTGCCTGTTCAGACCAAGAGACTGAGACTGAACCCGAGCTGTGATAAAGTGAGATAATAGCTGTCTCTCTTCTGTACCATTGTCTTGCCTTTCCTCATTATTCTATTGTTATTACTCACTTTAATCGTTTAGTTATAGAGAAATTGTCCTTTCTGCCCAGTTTTCATAAAGGGTGTCATATTTTAATCTTTGTGATCTTCTAACACAAACACGGTCAGGTTTCAGTCACTCCCCTTGGCACAACGAGGCCCAGTTTATTTGGGAAACTCAACCCTTGAACCAAACCCCTTGTGTTCTCTGAAATTAATTATCCTGTAAGGTTACTGCAATCTCTTCCATTTTTTAAAATCCTGATATAGCACCATCGACATGCATTCCCTGACAACCAGTCAATGTGCTGAGTGTACACAGTTGCTGCCCTCATTAGGAGCAGGACTGTTAGTGAAATAGATAGAGTGTTGACCCGGCTGAGGAACTGTTAAGATAATATCTTTAAACAACAAGCGGGGCTGTGACACAATATTTGGTTTTAATGTTATAGTCTCGAATAAGGTGACATGGAATCAGATGCATTTTTATGAGGTTTAATAAAAACATCAACAACATTTTTGTGTTACGTTATGACAATAAAATATGAACAAAATGTATTATTAGCGTCATTTATGTAATTATCTTATCACTATGTCACAAGGAAATGTGATCACAAATCAAATGTTTATCAACATTTTGATGTATAGTACAAATGTTTTCACCACATTATCAAAACTTCTTCACAGTCTATTTAATGCTCTTATCCAATGAATTACGTATTTTTCTATATTTTGTGTCTGTTCCTTGTTTGCATGCACAGGAAGTTTGTTTTCCTGTGTGACTAAGCTGAGTCTGCTTCTTTTAGAGAGTGTCTAGACTCCCTCTGTGTCCTCTGCTGCCTTCACTCCTCATAATTCAGCCCTTATCCATGTGTCAAGCATCTTCCCTTGTACCCTCCTCACTCGCCTGTACTCCCATCACTACTTCACCATCTCTACAGCCACACGACCAACCACTGGGACCCGACCAGTGTGGCCTCATTGAGATCAGTGAGAAGTGATGTGTGAGCAGCCTTTGCTCCCATCGTGCCGATGCTACGAGCGCGCTGAGACCCCTGAGTTTGGAGTCTGCAACATTTGATCCATGGGAAACCCTTATGCACAATGATGCGGGCGAACAATGTGGCCTCAGTTCTTTGTGTCCCAAGAGGGCCACTGTAGACCACAGATCTTATAACCTGTCCTGGATACACCCCCCCCCTGGGAGTGGACCACTCCCATCTGAAACAACTGGCCCACTAGAGGAGCCCGGGTCAGCTACAGTTACACAGCCTCCGTGGTGCTGATATCGAGGGAATGGCCTGTGTGTATTTGTGTATGAAATACATGTGTGCGTATGAGAGAGGGAAAGTTTGCGTGTTATATCAGCCTATAGGTTAATCAATCCTTGCAGCTAACTCTTGGCTAAAAAGTATAGAATTGTGTTTAACAAAACCAGTAGGCAAAGACAACCTGTCCTTGGACATGGATGAATGTGAAAACATGACATTGCAGAGTGCAGCAGGACAGAGGCTTTCTGTCCACAAACAGGAGGCGAGTCACCATGACGAACAGATTTTCGTCCCCACAATGTGATTAGCACAACTGCAAATACACAATAAACTAATGGCGACACATTTTTCATCCAGCAACCATGGTAATATGTCACATTCAACTGTTCCTCTGTTGTTTCTGTGTGTTTTATTGCAGGATTCCTGATTCTTGTTTCTCAGTTTCTTCAATCTACAAGTTCTGCTCCTCAGCCAATCCCATCAGCTTTGCCTGCGGAGGACAAAGGAGTCAGTTGTCTGTTGTTGTTTGTTGGGATTGGTGTGTGATGGAAGCCATTTGGCTCACTGCGGTGAGGTCGAGGAATGGCGAGCTCCCCATTCACGGCTTTCCAAATGAGCTGAGGTTTATCGATGAGAAAGCCGGGGATTTGGACGTGTCAGTAGTGGTGATACATGCACAATATGAATGAATGAATCTGAAGTATTTTCCCTGGAAGCTTTCTGAAATCTTTGCGATTCTGAAATCCTGTTCAAGAGAATGACAAATCATTGGCCTGTTGGTCAAGCATTTAAATTTGCACACAATTTCCTATCAGACAAACACATGCAGATGCACATGTACTCTGATGGTGAAGTCAGATTATGATTACAGTACTTTCATGTGTTAATTCATTCTCTCTGCATCTTTCAAAGATTTGCTAGAGATTATTAACTATACCGCTGATACTTTTGAGGGTTGTTGGGTGGCTGAAGCCTAACCCAGCTGACATTGGGTGAGAGGAAGGGTCCAACCTGTACAGCCAATATTGCAGCGGCAACATATAGCACGAAACCATTCACACCAGTCTCCATCTAACCAAACCCCAATCTGCATATCTATGGACTTGAAACCGGAGTACCTGGAGCTGTGAGGTGCCTAAATGCTATTTGTTCCTTTGAGAGCTGGTGAGTGTTTCTACATCTCGGTTTGCTCTGGAAAGAAAGAAACATCTCACATTGGCTCTAAACAACATGCAGATGGTAGTTATGGGTATAATTACAGCTCCTGCAGCATGATGTGGAAGTTTGTTGCTGACTCTTCAGAGGACCAACCAAACAACACATCGAGTAGTAGCAGGTACATCTGTATCATATAATACAATCCAGTACAACTGTCTAGCAAAACATTCCACCTCTACAAAGGCAGAATCAATACTGCAGGTATTCACTGACGTATATGTTTACTATACGAGTATAAGCAAGATTATGCAAAAACCACTAGATGGATTATCACAGGATGTGGTATAATAAAGTCAGGAAAGACCCCATCACATTTTTGGTGCGGCTACGGATATGGAGGCATATCCAGGAATTTGTTTTCATTTAGTTTTTCTTTATTTTTCTTGCCATCTCAGAGACAAAGTTATGCACTATTAAATGTAATAATACATTTCAGCCATTACAAGAAAAACACCCCTGTAATGCCTCTCATTGACACACACACATGAATGGTGGTCGAGCTACTGTCCCATGAAAGACACTGGCCTCATCGTAACAATGTGGGATTTGGTGTCTTTTCCAAGAATACTTGACGACTTGTGGCCACGCTGGAAAAATTAATTTACTTACCATGAAAATCGGATTCTCTTCCAGTCATATGATAATACAAGTTAAAAGATAAAAGCACGGTTGTCAAAGCAGTGCGTTAGTGAATGAATTTTTGTAGCAGAGCTTGTTTTCTACACAGTAATGTTACTCTCTGCTGTGAAGTGAATTTAATTATTATATTGTTTTTACTCATCACATGTTAAATACAATATACAATACAAACAATATACTGAGCCAGTTCATTATGATAACAACAGTCTTTAAAGAGGATGGTTGGTCCAACACTAATATCCACCATCTTCTCCTTGGTGTAAATAAAATATCATAACACCAGTGCTGTGCTGGGATCTGCAGCCCTGACCAGACAACCACTGACAATAATAGTCGGCCTGTACACCAACAAGCCTGTGACTCAGTCTAAAGTCTGAGGTGCTGAGAGGATCTGTTCGCCGGCTCAGGGACCCAAGGGACGATCACAACAGGAGGAAGATCATGACACAATACAGATTGGGGCTCCCTGCAATTCAGACATTAATTACCTGTTTGTTCGGAGCTAATGATGGTGATACAAGAATCTGAGCGGAAACATGATACCACCAACAAGTCTGAGATGTTCTTTCCTGGTCTTTCATATTGTGAATAATAGCTGAATGGGACTCGCTCTTTGATTTGAAACATCATGATCTGCAGTTTGTGCTCACTTGCTTGTTTCAGATTTAAGTTCTGGTTTGAATTCGAATCTACATAAGTTTTACACGTGATGATGGGAATGTAATTGGTCTAAGTTATAACTTAATTACCGGACCAATGTAAACTATGTTCTCATGGTGCTGCTGAATGAAAAGCTGAGAAATCGATTATAATGCACCTTGATGCGAATGTTGTATCTCCGAATCAAATATCAACTCAATCCATTCAATAGTCGACATGATATTTCCACAACTTCATTGTTACACTAGAGGAAATGTGGATGTTGTCATCCAAGTCAGTAGGATTCATCCTCTTGGAAATATGAACATTGATGTCATCTCACTGATATTTAAGATATCCCAGTCTGAACCAAAGCTGTGGACCCCCAAAAGATAGACATCATAAATACTTCATGTGAATAAGTAGGTCATCAGCTAAAATGATTTTAACAGTCGCCCATGTGGGAGACATCAAGGATGGTGTTTCCAGTTATGGGAGTTAAAGGAACCAAAATCAGGGGAAAACTTAACATCTCTGTTTCTCCATCAAGAGCTTGAGTGTGATTTGTGGGGGGCAGGGATTCTGTTCGTAAAAATTGCTTTATTCACAGCAAACTCTGTCAGATATAAAAAAGCACATTTAGTAACTAGAAAGACACTCAGTAGAGTTCTAACTTCTAACCGCCACCAAGGCCCAACATTCCCAAGTCGCATTCTCATCAATATCCCTCCTCTAAATATATATATTTTTCCCAATCAAGATCCTTGATTTATTCCCTGGGAAATCAAATTCTTTGTGAAACCAAAACTGTTTTCATTTCCTTTTTCAGAGCGTACTCTGTGAAGCTACCGTTAATGAGCTCAGAACGCCTTCTCTTAAAAATATGTTGGCTGTGTTATTCTTGAAAATTCCTCCGCTTTTAACCAGTATACAAGAAACATGCCAGAGTCGGAGAGGTTATATAATTGCACTGAGGTCATATGAAGCGTTGGGCACATTATGTGTGTGTGTGTGTGTGTGTGTGTGTGTGTGTGTGTGTGTGTGTGTGTGTGTGAATGTGTGTAAAGGAAGGGGGGCTGTAAAATGTCTCCTCATCTCTGCCAAACATGGATTCCCTTGGTATGAGTCAGAAAAGGATTCCTTCATTTCTGCCTACTCGTTTACTCTCAGACACGTCCACGCACACACACACACACATTTCCTTGACTGTGAATTCCTGCCAAACTAAATTCCCGCCTGCTTGTATTTGGATCATCCTTTTTATTTTCTGACTGCTCTGCCGTGCTGAAGCTTAGCCAGTCATTATCCTGTTTTTTTAACCATCCCAGAAGCGTTAAAGTCAGCTTATTTGCCAAAAACATCCAGACTCAGTATACACAGATTGTTTCATTCACAGCCACTTGCACATTTGGCACTTGGCAAATATTTACTTGCTGTGTTTAGCTCGATAAACTAAACACTGGGCAGTTTATTTTTAAGAAGATGAACACGTGGACTTTGCATGGCTTGAATGTGTAACGCAGCAAAAGATGGTAAAGTGATGTTGATGGATGAGTTATTCTGTTGGAGCGGTTCCACAATAATTGTATGAATGGCTAATCCACCTCCATATGTTTTGATGGATGAAGGACTTTTATTTCTCCGTTGACTCACTCTCCACAGGAATCTTCAATCCGGCTGAACTTATCAAGCGTGAAAACTCCATTTGAAAGGCCGGCCGAGGAGGACAGAAGAAAACAAGAAGGTCCTTTCTCTTCCTCCTGCTTGGAAACCTCATTATTCCTCAAGCTCTACTCTGTCTGAAAAGCCCCCCCCCCCCCTTCCTCTTTCTCTACCTTCCTTCCTTCCTTTTTTTTTCATGTCTCCGCCTAACCTCTCTACAAGCCCACACTGTGACCGACTTTCACTGGTTTTTCTTTTTACTATGGCACCACCTCCAATTTCTCACTGGCTCCCTTATTCCCCTCATCCCCGCTCCCTCCTCTCCTTTCTCCTCCCCTCTCCTCTGTCTCTCCTCTCTCCCTCTCTCCTCACTGCTGGTTGCTCACACCAGCCAGCTCACAGCCAAAGAGCTCCTCTGTCCCTCTCCCAACTCGCCGCGCTCTAAACCAGAGCTTTCCCCTGAAAAAAGAGAAAAACTAAGTATATTTAGACCACCACTGAGACCTTACTCCAAGGGAAGTTATTGCTCAAGTCTAAAAGGTACAGAAACAACTTCTATTTGAGTATTTTAACATTTTAAATGTCTACAAATGCATTTTACCATTTGACCAGTGATCGTGTGCATGTGCGGGAGTGTGGATCAGTGTAAGCCAGACTGTACACGTGTAGTCAGTTAGAGTTTATGTTTGCATGCTTTCAACGTTGCAACACATGTGTTTATCATTCACTGAGTCCATTGGATTGACAGAAAAGTTGAACTATCTCAGTTTTTGTATCGTGTTTTTGGAGAATTTGTCATGATTGTTACTGTACATGATTGTTTTTCTACATTTGAATCTGTCAAGTAAGATATTTATAATTTAATCCACTTTGTATGTGGTGTATAGTGTATACAGATGTTTTAAGTGACATTTTAGTGTAGAAGAGAAGTAAGAAACTTTCTGAACAAACAAAGAGCAGAGCAGTGCATGGTCTGAGTGGTTTTTAATGTTCTGATATCTAAATCAATGTGTCGTCCTTCCCTCTCAATCAGACAGCGTGTGGGCTCTTAACCAAAAGAGAGGTGCGACAGAGACAGAGAGACGTTCAGTGGGGTTCACGCTCCTGCAGCAGCCATGACTCAGAGCAACGGGGAGAACCCGCAGGGGACCCGGAGCGGCCTCCATCGGATCCGGGATGGGATCCAGTCCCGGTCTCTGCTGGCCAGGAAGAGAGTGGAGAACATCAGAAAGGATGATGTGAAGGGGTTCTTCATCAGAAATGCCTTTGTGTTATTAACTGTTGCAGCTGTCATTATTGGTAAGTGACATATTTTGGGGGCAGAGTTCCTTTCGTTGAACACACTGTTTGCACACCGGTAATGTTTAGTTAGTTGAATTGACTTAAAGGTGGAGGTTACAGGAAGAAACACTGTTCCTCTCCATCTATCACCACGCCAGCCCATCCACTATTGAAAGCTTTGCTCGAATGATTCATCAATCTGGTGTGACCAGCTCCCCTGTAGCTGGACGGAAGAAGGAGAAGAATAGAAACAAAGTCCCCAGATGAGAGAACAAAGGAAACCCAGATGAATTTAAGAGACTGGCCCAAATCCGACCCTGTAGCCGACCTTTGCCCTGTTGCCATTAACCTCTGAGTCTTACTCAGTGGGAAGCGAGCCTGGCCCACACACCGCCTGCACATCTGCAGCCCAGCTAGAGTTACACCACGCCACGGCAAACTCATTTGATTGATTGTTTAATTCAGGCTACTCGTCACTTCAGGCTGTTGAAGCAGCCACCTGGGCCTGGTGGGGGTTTGGGGCTGATAAAAGTGAAACTGAAAGGAAGAACTTCTGCAAAAGAAAGTTTTCCACCCCCACATTTCACAACTTAGGACACGACATGACTCAGACGGGCGAGGTGGGTCAATGACTCACCACGAAACCCAACAACATGGGGGGAACCTCCACAGACCAGACCAATGTTTTCAAATGATTTAAAATGCAAAAAGTTATGACACGAAGACTGGAAACTTCACCTATTGCACCACACATTTACTTGCTCGGGAAACTGCAAGTTAGTCGTATTATACAAAGATGACGTGTCAGCTTTCCAGAGTAATTTTTTAATTAGCTCTAAGCTCTAGTCGCTTGAAATGTTTTAACAAGGTTTTGACTCTTTCTCCGTATCTGATCCTCTCTTCAGGTATAATCCTGGGATTCGGGCTGCGTCCTTATAAAATGACTTACCGCGAAGTCAAGTTCTTCTCATTTCCTGGAGAGCTGCTGATGAGAATGCTTCAGATGCTGGTGCTGCCCCTGCTGGTTTCCAGTCTCATTTCTGGTATGGACACCAAATTCAGTCAAGTCACCTCTTCCTTGAGTTCTTTTTAAATTAATTTGATCAGAACAAAAGCTGGATTTTTTAAATTCACAAACATATGCTTTTTTTCAACTTTTCGCGATAAGCCTGAGCCTTTTCACTCACATAACTGACATATGTCTATAATCACATCGCATCAGGTTGACGAATAGGGCTGACAATGCTGCTTGTTCTCAGTACTCTTACATTGGTGTAACATCAAGTACTCAGTTAAAAATGACTTCTAAAGTCTAAAATAAGCACACATATCTCAGATCCTGCCTGTGCTACATGGTTTTGTTCTAAATTTACATCAAACATCTCACAACACTTTACTGCATCTCCCGATATCACAAACCCCCGAGCAATTTCTCTCGTGTTCAACATGGCATCAGTTTTCACGTGTGGTAAAAGAGGGACTGTGTGCGTCTGTCTGTGTGTGCTTGCTGTAACATATTTTGTAGGTAAAACTGTGTGAACGGAAGCTACCAGTAACAGTGGTGTTTGTCATTTCGTGGCGTCGTTGACCAACGTGTACTTCATGAATGGCAGACTGGGTTGTTTGTTCAGCCGATGCTGTTTGTTGGTTTTGGGCCTAGCGGTGGACGGGGGTTAGGATAACGTCCTGAGCGAGAGACACAGAGACAAAGAGAGAGAGAGAGAGAGACATGTTTTGAGCCTACAGCGCTGGTCTCAATCACATGCTTTGGCCTCATACTAATTGTCTTCATCTTGACGACACGCAGTCCAGACTTTAATATGTTTCAATCGAATAAATCGTTTACAGCTCGTGGTCTGGATTGCTTTGAACTTCCAGGACATGTTGTGGCAACGTATCTGGGCCTGTGCTTCGGAAAAACACATTTTCACTTCTAATCCAGGGATGTAGAGCGTTCATTCGGCCACTGTTAATACATTTCTTATACGCAGTCAGACGTACAGGGATTTTTTCTTCCAAAGGGAAAGGCCTATATGGGTTGTTACCGACAGGAGCCTCTACTTGTTGTGGAAGTAAAACTATGCATTTATATTATGGAACCTGAGCGTCCAAAAGCAGTGATCACCAGCAGTGACTGATCGGAACATACTGAGAGCAGATGTGGTGTCGCTGAGCAGTGATTGACGGGCCAGGGGACCAATCTCCAGAGGGAATGACAGACACTCATTGTCCGATAATAACCCGGTCTGTGCTGCGGCAGGGCGTAACATCAGCGTCCTCTGACATCATGTCACATGGCCGCAGCTACAACATGTGGAAATCAACAAAGAGGTTGTGTAACCAAGTCATCCAGCTCCTCTCTCTCCTCATCAGATGCAAAGTTGCCTGCTAGAAAGCTGTCGTTCAACCAGATAGAGTCAACTACCGTATTACGACAGATAACACACCTACACGTCATTTCAGTTTAAGCCGCCACCTCAAAGTTTGTGACAACACAAGAATCCAAAATGCTGACGACAAAAACATCATACTGTAAGTTGCTGATGTTAACTCTATAAATTAGAAAAGAGTCATTTTTGTTTATCAAATGAATTACTTTTTATCCCAGAGTTTGAAATCAAATTTTCATCGAATTGAGACTTGCTTGTCGATTGAAAGTCATAAGGCTATCTCTCATCACAAAAGTGTTAAGGCCAATGTGTAACATGACCATATTGTTGACACCTGCATCACAGTTGCAGACCTTAATAAAAAGTTTGACCTATATGATATTAAAAATCCATTTTATCTTTCAAACTTTTCAGATTTCTGCTGAAACTGTATGACCTCCCATTAAAGTAATAAAATTGATGTTACTTCAGAATAAAGACAGCACCTTGTTTTGACAGACTTCGCTGTGTGTTTATCTATATTTCTATCACTGTAGCAAACTGCCTGGATTCACAAAGAATCAGCAATTAGTTTACATGCTCTGACTTGGAGCATGACATTGAGAATAAGGTATTTTAGAGGATATGAGCATCATGAATAAGCTCATATGACTTTTCTGCAACACGTGGGCCCTGGACAGTCACACTCCCCATGGCGATTTGTGCCACTTTGTGAAATGGCCCGTCCCGGTTCAAAGAAACTTGGCTTTGAGTCTTGAAAGTTTGGATGAACTGGGAATCAATAAGTCTGAGAACATGCGGAGGAAGCCTGGAAGGTGTAGGCCTTGAGTGAAAGATAGTCTGGTGGACAGATAGACAGGGAGAAGAATGGAGGATGAAGGATAACGCGGAAAGGCCTTGAGATTTACTGCAGGGTCCCTATTGATCTTCCCCCATCCATAAACACATCTGTTTAACATGTGCTCACTCACATATCAAACCCACCTTTTAATTTATGCTTTCTAAATAATCGATATTGTTTCGAGAAATGTCATTATGAGGGCTGAGCGTCCATGAGTAATTATAGAGCCAAGAAGGGGCTGGACAGGAAGAGGGGATGAGGGTAGTAAAAGAGGAAAAGGCGGATGATTACAGAGGAGGTCGTTGGAAGGGGTCTTCAAGAGTGGGAGGGAGTCGAGGGGAAAACCAGGAGGAGGAGTAACGAAAAAAACATCTGGAAAGTATGATGACAACAACAATATAAATAACTGGACATACACATCATTTGTGAGTTTGTTCAATGACTGAATTCTCTTTAACTTAGTGGAATGGAAGTAGAAAGAGGGAATATAAAAATAAGGTGTAAGAGTTTCAAAACTTGACTCACAAATCGTTTGTATGTCTTTCAGGACACACTTTTTTACACCACATCTTTTGTTAGTGTGAGAAGAAATTTGTTTGAAAAACTGGGAAATTAAATTTTTTATTTATATTTAAGTTAATGTGTTTACAAAAATACTTTATTTTCCAGAATAGTCCTCATTTACATATGTGGGTCTTTTTTGCAGCAGTGCTTAGATCATTTTGATTATTTCCTGATCCTGAAACTCGCTATTTGCAACTCTCTGGTATCTCGGTGCCAAGCGCAGAGTGCACGGTGCACAGGAGGGAGGAGAATCGGCAACATGAGGGAGGCCGAGCTAAGGGAGTTGTTGGTATTTCGGATGAAAATATCTCAGACAATTCACAGCCCTGTCTGTTTCTGGCTCAGTATCAATCTGCTGCAATTCTTGATGATTTTATACATTTAACATATAAATCAACATGAGTTAAAGTGTTTAAAGCCGGAACATAGTTATTCTTGTATCTGTTGTCCACAGATGCTGTCATGTAAGATTTTTACCATTTAATGTGAACGTTTAGCGCGTGAGAAAAAAACGTAAAACCACAACTTTGTGGGGCTGCAGCTGGCGACAATTTCCACTTCTGACCTTTCTTGATAAATCTATTAATTGTTCGTCTAGAAAAAGCAAGAAAAGGGGGAAATTAGTTGGGGTTGCTTTGTTTGTCCAACCACCTCATCAAAGTCCAATGATGTTCACATGAAGTCTACAAGACAAAGAAAAGCAGCAAATCAACTTCAACACATTTTTTAAGAGGATTATCAAACCATATTAATTCTCTATAAAAAAAATCTTTCAAACTCCATCAACTGATATGTAGAAGGTAATTTCTTGCTGCAGGCCTTCAAATAAAGTCTTGCTAGAAGTTTGGAGTCGATCTCTGCCCAGTGTCAGGGGATGTTAATTGCTCTGGGGACCGACCTCTCGCAGTTGCCACAATGTCCTGTGATTCAACTCCCCCCCAAAGTAGGCTTGTACTTTTGTGTTTGATGAACATTCCCCCATATGAGAAAGAAAGTCATTCTCCCTGCTCTCCTTCAGTCTTGGTCCTTTCGTTCTTTTCAAAGAATGAAATTGGTGCAGCTGCGTCCGCTGTTGCCTGGACAACAGGCCGGCGATCATTGTGTGTCTGTGTGTGTGTTTGTGTGTGCGAGGCTGACAAAGTCAACAAGCTTTCCCAGGGCTGTCAGAAAGAAAGGGAATAAGAGGAGAGCAGAAGAAAGGGGGGTGGGAGAAAAGGAGGAGGCAATGAAATAGGATTGCAGCAATATAAGAGCAGCGTGCAGGGGCAAAAAAAGTGCATGGAGGGAAGAGGTGGGGGTGGGAGAGGAGGAAGAGCCGGAGGTGGGTGGGGTACTCGGGGGGCACCCTGAAACAAGAGGTAGTGGAGAGGAGAGGTGTGGAATTTGAGGGAGGACAATGAGGGAGGGAAGGATGAGGAGGGGAGGAAGAGGATCAGAAAGAACAGTGGATGAAAGCCCAAGTCCTGGACATGTTGGTACAAGAGAAACAGAGAGCGAGGGCCAAAGCAGGGCCACTAGGTACACCCACCCACACACACACACCCCCACACACACACACGTTAGTACACACGGTGCCAGTGCCACATGTGAAAAGAACACATAGATCTCCTGTCGCACAAAGCCCTGCATTGCCTTGTACAGCTCTGAATGAAGAAAACAGCAATAATAAGACCTGACACTGTGAAAATGCAATGCCACAGCCGCGATTGTCACAACTGAGGCAGCCTCTCTGTTTTCCAAATCCAGCTCTCTGAATGGCTGCATTTCTCTTTTACCACCATTATCCCTGCAAAGTCTGTTTAATGCTATTAGAGCTGCGGAGGACAGATTCAGCCGCAGGCTCTGATGAGCTCTGACTGACTCCAACTTCTCTCTGGTTTGGACAATTCTTTGCAGTCAGTGGTTTATCTGAAAACTGCAAAAGCACAGAATGACCATTGGCTTTCAAAGAGTTTTTCCCTGCAGCTATAATTTAGAATATATTACCTATATTAAATATGAATACACAATATATAATCAGATTTTTGTACATTTGATCTGCGGCTGGATGCTGCAGATCAAATGTGTTATCTTTTCTGCCGGTAAAGGTCAAAGTCAGATTATGTTTCTTGCTGCTCTTTGTTGTCACAGATACCTTGTCAGATAATCCAGATGGATGCGCTGCACTGATAATCACAGCAGCTTTTTCTCAGGCTAACTGTATTCCCTCGGGAACAGATGCTGGTAAAAAACAAAGGAACGTCAATATCAAAGCAGTGTTTTTTGATTATTTTTAGTTTTAGATTATTTTTTATCTATTATGTTTTGCTACTTTATTTATTCAGGGTTAGGTTGGGGTTAAATCACAGCACTCCCAATGAGTGCTTCGACAGTCCCCTTAAAAAGTCCCTCAATAAAGCAATATCGGTTCAAATCCCATCATAAAAGGAATGAATAAAGAAATAAGTCAACAAAATAATTACAGCGGGGAACGTTTAAAAGACACAGGAAACTGAAACATTCTAATAATCCAATCAATAGTAAAAATTATGCATAACAGCAATAAGGGTTTGTTATGATGACAATTTCTAACGTGAGTCATGATAAACTGATTCAGGTCTTTGGTAAAAAAAGATTCATATAAGGTGCTCTGTGGCTGGTTATGTGGTTTGTTTACATGATTCCACGTGGAGCTGTTTATAGCTCCACAGGCTAGCACTGCTGCTCCCTCTGTAGGATCCATGTGGAGAATAAACATCCAGGCCTCTGATGATGTTTGGATGTGGATAAATGCTTTTATATGGATTTACATAAATTTGCATGGTATTTTCTTGTTTTTTTAGGTATGGCTGCTCTGGACAGCCGTGCTTCAGGTAAAATGGGCATGAGGGCGGTGGTCTACTACACCACCACCACTGTCATTGCTGTGTTCATCGGTATCGTCATGGTGCTCATCATCCACCCTGGAAAAGGATCCAGGGATGAGTTCACCAAGCCGCCGCAGATGGAGCAGATCAGCCCGGCTGATTCCTTCCTGGATCTTATGAGGTGCCCACACACACACACACACACACACACACACACACACACACACACACACACACACACACACACACACACACACACACACACACACACACACACACACACACACACACACATACACCTTGACGGCTTTTAAAGCATAACACCATCAAGACATGATGCATAACAAGTATTTACTTTCTCCCCATGAGCCTGCATGTCTTCAGCTGATCTTCTTGTAGTTCTCAGAGTCTAATTGGTTACTACAGGTCATCATGCTTTTGCAGGACAGGCCGCCTATCACTGGAATTACTGACCAGCTGTTACAGAAATCTGTTATTGCTTGTATATCTCATCTTAAAGAGTTGTTTTAAAAAAGCTTTAATCTTTGGGATTTTTTTAAATGTACTTTTATTTTATTTTATTTATTTTATTTTAAGGACCTTATTGGGAAAAGTGCTATACAAATAACTTAACTTATTGTAAATAGGCTGTTTCTATACTGACTGTCGAAACCACATAGGTATCCCCAAAAATAGTATTCCCTCATTTATTGTCACTTTGAGTATTGATCGCTCACATGGAGGTGGACAAAGTGGGAGAAGGAAAATTTAAGATCTGTGACATTTGAAGAAATACATTTTTTTTAAAAAGCAGCAGAATGACAATGGGACAGTTTTTGTGTTGTAGTGCTGCACAAGTGATTTCTTAATCCCAACCTCTTTGGTATTTCAGGAACATGTTTCCTCCAAACATCGTGGAAGCTTGCACCAAACAGGTCAGTCTCTCTCCACCTCTATCTTCTCTCAATCATTGTCCTGCAGTTACATTAAATGCTTTTATTCCGGAACTCTCTCTTTGGCATATCATCACCCGTATTCAAGTTCTCATATAGCATTATTTAAAGTCTTTCCATGCATACTTTCAATTGAATATTTTTCTGTATGTATTTATACTTGCTGTGAACTTTCAGCTTCTTTTCATAGATCTGTATGCCAGTAAATAAATTAGAAATTAAATTTGCAATGATAAAAAAAACACAATTCTCGCAACTACACAGCATAATCTGTGCTCATAGGTCCACAATAAAGTATTTTCCTGTATATTCAACCGCGTCCCTTGTCTCAGTTCCCCTTTTAATTCCCATTCCAGCACATTTGAAGAAGACAGGGATTTCCTATGGTATTGTGAAAGTTTGTGTACCAGTAAGTTAAGGCAACATAGGCCCAAAGAAATAACTGGATTCTGAAATTCTCTTTTGTGTCAAATATCTATATCCACTTCTTAATAACCTTGATCCATTCATGCATTTTATTCTTAAGAATTGACACTTAAAAAGTTGTCTTCAAATTAGACTCTTCAATGCACATGAAACTCAAATGTTACACTTGAGTAAAAGCAATTATCAAATGCTATTGCCCCTTGAGTTAACTGCTGTTTTACCCAATGTATTTCTGTTTTAAAATCCAGTTCAAGACAAAGTATGCCAAGAGAGTGGTCCATGTGACGATGACGGTGAATGACACTATATTCACACTCAACGGCAGCCAGGAGATCAGCCGGGAGGAGATGATCCCGGTGCCGGGGTCGGTAAACGGAGTCAACGCCCTGGGCCTGGTGGTGTTCTCCATCGGCTTCGGTCTGATCATCAGCAGCATGAAGGAAAAGGGACAGCCCCTGAAGGACTTCTTCGACTGCCTCAACGAAGCCATCATGAGGCTGGTTGCCATTATCATGTGGTAAGTGCATGGATGGATGAATGAGCAGAGATTCTGTTGAATGAATCGCTGATGAACTACCACCTCATCAATCCTCAGGTATGCCCCCATCGGTATCTTGTTCCTGATCGCCGGTAAGATCGTGGAAATGGACGACATTTCAATCATGGGTGGCCAGCTGGGGATGTACACAGTGACGGTCATCTGTGGACTAGCCATCCACTCCATCCTGGTCCTGCCAACGCTGTACTTCGTCATCACCAGGAAAAACCCCTTAGTCTTCATCGGAGGGCTGCTGCAGGCACTCATCACTGCCCTGGGAACATCCTCAAGGTGCGTGAGAGGGCTAAAGGTTGCACAGTTTGCTTGATTTGAATAGTGTATTTCACTTTTGGATTTTGCACGTGTGAAAGTTGCTGCCGAAAAAATTAAATTGCGTTATTCCTGTTTATATCTCGGTAATGATTTTTTTTCTTCAAATTTGGAATAAAATAATATTATTTTTTCAAATTTCAAACCACTCATAGAGCACACACCTTTGTTAAGGCCCAACAGTCCCCTTAAATTAAACGAAGATCCAAGAATTATTCTCAGGGAAAATCGCAATATTAAAGAAAGATTTTTAAAAAAGAACTGGATTCTCTGTCCGACCTCTTCCTCCCTGTGTCCTCTCACAGCTCAGCCACTCTGCCCATCACCTTCAAATGCCTGGAGGAAAACAACAAAGTGGACAAGCGTGTGACCCGCTTCGTGCTCCCTGTCGGCGCCACAATAAACATGGACGGCACAGCTCTGTATGAAGCCCTGGCTGCCATCTTCATCGCCCAGGTCAACGACTATGACCTGAACTTTGGACAGATTCTCACCATCAGGTATGAAACTTGTTTAGTATCTAGTGTTTTATTCAGTGACATGAGAATGTTGCTATTTTACAAGTCCTTCATTATGGCTTGGAAGACAATTTAAGCCAAGCAAAGCCTCAAAACCACAGTTTCCAGCTTAATAAATGGTTTTCTTACCACCAGTCTGTCGGTTTATTTGCCTGTGGGATAGATGGGGGATGGTATTTCAGCCCGAGTTCAACCTCTTCAATGCAGCAACAAACAAAATAATCAAGTGGTCAAACTAAGGACATGTCAGTATGTTCTTTTTGGTTCCACTGTTATGACAATTTTTTTTTACATAATATAAATTACATACTTTTAAATTTCTTTCTTTGCCCCACCTTTTCCCATCAGCATCACCGCCACGGCAGCCAGTATTGGAGCAGCTGGAATCCCTCAGGCAGGTCTGGTTACTATGGTGATAGTGCTCACATCGGTAGGCCTGCCCACCGATGACATCTCGCTCATCATTGCCGTTGATTGGTTCCTGTAAGTATTGGGCATTTCACACCTTTGAGAATGTCACTTTAAAACAATAAAATGTAAGTAAAGAAAAGATTTTTGTCCAATTTGAGCCACAACACCTTCAATATACTGAAGAAAGTGGATTTATCAACAGTCACGATGGGGGTTTAGACTACGAGGAAATCAAATACTGTGGCGTATAAATTCAATTACGTTCCACTCAGTGGTATGTTCAGGGGTTAATTGATCAAATTGGTGCAATGTACGCTCTTGAGGGGATTAGGGGACAGCTTCAGGAGACACTCCCCTCACATTCCATATCCCTCAATCCATCTGGTTTTTATTCAGTCAGCGTCCAATCCCAGTTCAAAGCCCCCCTCTTCCCATCTACTTTCTGGGCTGCGGATGGCCTGCAGCACTGAGAGCCTCCAGTTTCCGACCAAGTTTTACATACACAGACATTTACAAACGCGCCACATGGTTTTGTCTTTTCTTGTCTCTTGTTTTGTCTAGTCTTGCTTTTTCTTTTCCTGTTTTGTTTCATCTCGTCCTCTCTTGTTCAGTAGTGTTATAGCTGGTTTTGTCTTGCCTCTCTCGTTTCACCGTGTCTTTTTATTTTGTCTTCTCTTGTTTCATCTTATCGTACATTGTCTTGTGTTCTCTTGTAAATTCTCACCTCCTGTTCTCACCTGTTCTCCGTCTTTCTTCAGGGACCGATTGCGCACCACCACCAACGTCCTCGGAGATTCAATCGGCGCTGGCATAGTGGAACACCTTTCTCGCCACGAGCTGCAGAGCAAGGACCCCGAGGTTGGCAACTCGGTGGTGGAGGAAGCCGACAAGAAGCCGTACAAGCTCATCAGCCAGGAGAACGAGTACGAGAACGAGAGGCCGGCTGACAGCGAGACAAAGATGTAGGGGCGAGCTTTTCGTCCCGGGCTACATCTTTTCTTATGAAACCACTCCCCTGCATTGAACCTCAACTAATCTCTTCTTGATTTGCAAACCTTCCTCTCACATGATCGGAGGGGTTCAAATTAAATTCGATGTACAGCTAGGATATAATTCCGCCAAGTGAGCTCCACTGATGTGGGGGGGATCCTTCCAGTCACACTATAGGATCTGTACTATGACGCTTCCTAAGAGTACCACACGTGTCAGCCATGGGGTGACAGCTGGTTACTATTAAACATGAACTTCACTAGAGCCTTGTGGTCTGTGGCCTGCATGTCATATCCAACTTCTCTCAGAAATGTGATGACTAATCTCTCCCACTAGAGGTCAGTGTTGCTGTGAGTCTTAACACCACAGTGGATCACAGCCCATACTTGAACTTAATAGAAACTTTGATTCTGGCTTTACAGGTGCTTCTTTTTGGGTTGTGTGAGAATTTAAGTGATGGTTATAAAAATCGTTCTGTTAAGCATGCACATACACTGCAGTGAGTAGGCCAACATCTTTAGGGGGAAAAGGGCTGTGTATTTACAAACTTCTTTATTGACACTCGTCAGTGGCTTTATTTCTTATACTTTGGAGTACAAACTTTACCTTGTGTCACAAAATGTCCAATCCAGAAAGTGCTATTGGGCAAGTAACCAAATCGTTATTTTCGATTTTTCTAACACATATTTCTCAACCAAATTACTACAATCATTACAACTTATGAACCAAAATTACTTAACTTTGTCAAATCGTGTGAATTTGCTCGGCTGAGAATTGAACCTGTCATCAAATCAGAATTTTCAGCCATTAAACTTCAACCAAAAAACCCCCACCAAAAATATGATCCAAATTTCATAACTTTACAGACCCTCTAACGCGGACAGAGGACAAACAATCATTTAGCTGAACATTCAAGTGTCACTATGAAATATAAGCTTTTTATTAAATTTGAAAATGGTAGTCAATAGCTTGAATGTAGATTTTTCAAATGTTGTTTGATTATATGAAAGTCTTGACTATTCTCAATTCAGCTTCCCGTAGTCGTAGGTATAACAATCTAACCCTTATCTTGATTGATTTAACATGGATTTCATTTCTCCCCCCCCCCCTTTTTTTAGCTTGAATTTATATGTGCTGTTTTGTAATTGATGTAATTCAAATGTCACATTTAAATAGACATTATAGGAGGATGCTTCTGAATATACTGTACTTGTATAGAGAAATGTAGATAAAAGTGTACATTAATTGTAGATTTCAATTGTAAAAGGTTACCCGAGGATTGCACATGTAAAGATGCTGTAACCATGTTCATATAAAACCTGATGACCAAACTAACAATACAGCTCTAGTTCCTTTTATACATTCACAACTGGAAGATACAAAGGACCAAATGTTTTCTTGTACACACACACGAGGAAATTGAATAGTTATTTTGTTTACAAATGCTGTTGTCTTCTCTTGATATGGCTGTTTCTCTCATGACTTGACATTGGAGTGCACACACACACACACACACACACAAGTGAATTATAGTTGTAGTTGTATTTTGCATGTATTTTTTTTCAATAAAAAACTGAAATCAGTTGTTGCTTGCTTGTGATTTTATGATTAACATCCACATATGTAATCTGTGAATCTAAAGCCAAGCCTCTAGGAAAGGTGTATAAGTTAATTGTTTTTTAATGTTTAAAATTCTTGTTTAACCAATTTAGGGATTAGCTGCCTGGGAACTACACGTATTTTTTAAAGCTGCCCAGAGGGATGTGATGCACAGATACTGAACAGTCCTCAGTCTGCTTCACCGACCGATTCTGATTGTTTGTGCTGGAGCTGAGGCCTCAAACAAGGAACCATGATCCACTGTGTAGCTTCCTTCAGGCCAATGCCTCCCCAGACAATCACAGAACCTTTCCTCAGAATGCCTGCCACCTTTAACTGAGGACAATGCTGACACCTTGAGGTCAAACAGTGATTTGCACTCCTGCAAGACATCTTGACAGAAAGTTACTTTGCAGATGACGAGTTCATGAACCCTGTGGTGGACATGCTACCTGGCTCCAGCAGTATGCTATTGGTGAAGGAGGGATAGATGGATTGATTGATAACATTTCTATGCATTATTATAGATTAAACGGCAGTGCCTGAAGGTAGTTAGAATACAGTAATTATGTGAAAGCATCAAAGTGCATAACAAGTCACTTTACTTTGGTGCTTTGAATATATGCTGCTGATTTAGCCTAGTAGTTTTGCAAAATATGTGTCATGTATACACGAAGAAACAGCGAAGAAATCAGCTCATTGTCTTTTAATTGACATATGTGGTAATCATTTTGCATGTTTCATCAAAATCAGAATTACTTGGGTTTTGTTACAGTCGCTCCAACCACGACTAGAAAAACATACAGACCAAGACAATAATAATAAACAGAAATTAAAGAAATATATTCGTAAGAGTATAAAATATGTGGGGGACACACCCAGGTCTGATCCGCCTGGGGTTGTTGTCTTACATCCACTGGTGATCTCTGACATCGCCTGTTGGTTGGCAACTTGTCTTCAAACTAGAGTGGAAGACTTTAAAAAAAACATAGATATCTACCATCTTGTGACACCTCACCTCTCTACACACAGTCCATCTTCTCCTCGGACACTTAACACGTGATCATTTGTTTATAAGTGTGTCTGCAGGCTGATGTTTGCGTTTTGAGCTGAGGCTGAATTCACAGCAAACTTGCCCTGCAGCGCCCCCCGGAGGCACACACGCGAAACGCTGCATGGCATTTTGTTTGGCGCCGATGGAGGGAGTCACTCCTGAGATCTTTGGTCAGTCAGACGGCAGAACTTCCGGTCGGCATTTTGTTCTACGAGAGGAGAGCCTCTTGATGATCGCAACAATCGTCATATTTCTCGTTTACTGTCGAAATTGGCTGCACTCGGTGTTCACGTCGGCGCAGACCGACTGAAACTCCGGAGAACGAATGTTTCCCCGCGAACGTACGTTGGAACATTCCCCCGCGAGTGACGGAAGAAGAGCGAATCAGTCCGACCCGGATTATTGTTGATAGCTAGCAGGCTAGCTAGCTGAGCGGCTAGCTGAGCGGCTAGCTGGCGAGCCAGTCGAGTTCCTTCTGGAGGAGCTGCGAGAGAGAAGAAAGGGGGAGCTAGAGATCCGGACACCAACCAGGCGAGAACATTCCCCTCCCTTCGAACGCAACATCCGAAGGTAAATACCACCCCCCGTGTCTCTGTGTAAATCCAACTTTTTCATTTGCGGTTATTTTCCGCCACGTTAATAACAGCTCTGCCGCGGGACCACCTACGGCGTCGTTAATCGTTGACCGGGAGGTAACGGAAGCTAGCGAGCTAGCCAGCCCAGCTAGCTAGGTGTGTTTTGGCTCCGCGGAGGCGCACGGCCTCAGCTGGATGTCACTGGTCGAGCCCGGGGATCGGGCCGGTGCCCCGGGTCTAGTCTCCTGGCGGTCGCCGTCACACCGACTCCCTCGAGACCGGTGCTTTTTCTCCGCGCCCGGGGGGGGAAAGCTTTTAGCGTTTATCAGCCCCCGACTTAGCGCTTCCTCGTCCATTTTTTGAATCTCCTTCCCTCTTTCTGAACGGGGGAGCAGCGTCAGAGGCGAACTCTCAACACTTGGAGCTACTTAGCGCAACTAGCAACACATTAAAAACACGACAGTTGTTGTTAGCGAGTGTTTTGGCAGCTAGCGTTGGTGATTTCAGCGGCTAACACCAGCCGCTAAGTGTAGCTTCGCAGCTAGCCCAGTTAGCCCCGCAGCATCCACACAAGTCAACTTCTGGGAAACTGTATCGTTCGAGGTTTTTTACGCAAGTCGCGGGCTGCAGCTGGTAAGTTGACGAACTTGAGATAAAGTGTTAATTGAATGGCGACTGCAACTGCGTGCTAACGAAGTGCTGGGACACTCATTCGTGTTGTTCGCCTCCCGCTGTTGTGTGTTTGTTTTCGCTGGGTCTTTTGACAGGGCTAACGCTGCCTCTGGTTTTCACTCTGTGTTGGACTGTTTTGACTGAGCTCGGGTTCACGTTGCCTCGGTTGTAGTAGCTCCACATTTGGCTGGTGTTATTGGGAATTGCGGGGAATTTGTTGCATGTCCACAACAAATGCAGCGTGGTGTCTTCCCTGCAGACACCAGTTTGCAGAGAGCTCACGGTGGCTGTGGCTGCTGGAGGATGCAGCCCCCCCACTGCCGCCGCCACCATCACAGTGCATCTGTTCCTTTGTGCTGCCTCCTGCTTGTCAGTCTCACAGCTGTCAGCCCAGCCTCTGCGTACCGAGGGAGACCACATAGAGAGAGCATGCTAACAGTGTCGCTGGCTAGTGGAACCTCAACAGTGTCAGTGTGTTGATCCGCTGCTGCAGGCGTGTGGAATCGGCTCGACGTGTTTACAATCTGACCCCAACGATCCGCTCCCTCTCAGGTCTGCTTGCAGATCTACACTGGTTCCAGTAAGATGCATGAGTTGCTGAGAAGGTTGTTGCATTCGTTTAGAAGTCAGTAAAAAGGATTTCCCATAAGGTCAACAGGGCTACCTACTCATGCATTCTTGGTTTGAAGACTGTATGGCAGCTGTGGCATTCATTGCAAATCTGAAAATGCGTGTGTGACAGTGAATGTTTTGATGCTCTGCACTATTTTTGTTGTTTTTGCGAAATGTCATAGTTCTGACTTCTGTACACAGAGCTTCTTCCAAAATTTTAGAAAAGAAGATTCATTTGAAGTTGTGTGTCCCAGAGTGTGATGCAGAGCCATGTTCTCTTTCAACAGATTGAAGGAGTGGGATTTTTTATCTGAAATGTCAGTGAGTCCACCCGAGACTGCACAGAATTCTTCAAAAAGGTATTACAATGTTTTGCATACTCGTTCATGTCACTGAGTTGTTATTATTGTTAATAATCATAAAGACAACTGAGAATGTTAGTGACACATTTAGATGTGGCTGGTGTGTAATCAATATGTAATTTTGATATCTGACGTGTAAACACTTGTTTTATATTGGTTTCATTGAGAATTATGCATTTACAAGGGAGCTCTGCACTGGCCTGCTCTCAGCTTGTCGTAGCAGCAGCCAGGTTTATCCCTGAAGCGTGGGCTGCGTTCACATATTCGGGAAATTGCAGCTGGCTTTTCCCTCTATTTTTCTTTGACCTCCCGTACTGTCTTCCTTGAGAGGTCAAGGACATGTAACAAGCAAAGAGATTTTAGACAGATTAAGTGCAGCACAGGGCCCTAATTTGTGCCGATTTATCATATTAAGCTGCAAGTGATTTGAAACTGCACAGAACATTTTCTTCAGTTGGCTACTTATTCAGCTGCACGGTATTTGTGATGTCAAGTATGTATAATTTGAGAAGTCAAATTGGGAGGGAAATTGTATAGAAAATAGTGGAATGTTGGTATTTATCCACACTTGGTATAGTATCTATCTACTTTATTACCAGGGCAATCAATGTCAAGGCTTATTTACTGGAATGCATTATTGCAGGCGCTGTAGAACATTTAAACATTTCTATGAAAATACAGTGATGTTAATATGGTGGTGTGTTTACATCTGTGTCACAGTCTGTTTTCCATACAGATAATGCACAGGTTTCTATCTTTATGCTAGAGATCAAAATGTACATGTGTACATAACATCTGCCATGAGGGTAAATCGGAGTAATCTTACATGACATTTAAATGACTCATAAGGTGCATCAATCAGTATAATGAGACTGACTTATTTCTCAAGGTTTAGCAAAACCCCCACAACTTAAAGATTGTATTTATTGCAACTTTAGCCTCAGTAAATAAATTGTTGTTTTGTTGCTGCTTATGGTTTGTAACCATATAATTACATAGTATGCAGCAGCAGGACAGTCTGATAGTTTGTGACCCTGTTCTTTAAACATAAGGCCTAGATTCAATCTTGTCATAATGTGCATTTGTTTCTCCTAAGACTGCACTCATGCTCGTGGCGTATTTCTGAACCTGTGTCCCTGTATCACGTGCAGAGAGAACTGAGGGTTCCCCTCTTATGGATAGGGAAGCATACGTAAATAATTATACAAATCAATAGAAAAAGGTTGAGGTCCTTTCCACCTGACTGACAAGATCCAATTAAACACATGTTTTTGTGACCTACAGATGATGTGGTAGACATAGCAGTGTAAATATACAGTCGCAAATATTCTGCCTTTTACTTTTAATTGGATGTCTTTGAATATTATTCATTATCTTATTGTTTTAACTCCTCCTCTTGTCTTCTTTATACCCTCTTCTATCTGCCTCTTTCCCCCTCTTTTTCCACCCTTCTCCCATCCATCATTCATACTCACCCATTCCCATCTTTTCCCTCCATTTCTCTCTCTCTCTCTCTCCCTCTCTCTCCCTCCCTCCCCCTCCCTCTCTCTCTCTCTCTCTCTCCTAGGTGTCAGGAGATGTGAGGACGGGTGTCGTCCATCGACCCCTGATCTACCTGTGTATCAACACACTCCCCCACCCTCACCTTCAGCATGAATGGGGATATGCCTCATGTTCCCATCACCACTCTCGCTGGGATCGCTAGCTTAACAGACTGTGAGTAACGCAGTTGTCTTGTGAACAACACTGTGACAGTTTCCCTTATGTCTCCTCTTCCTGTGAAAAAAGCCAAAATATTCTGAGTGGATGTCACTTTGCAATTGTGATTCCGCATCTTGTCTCCTGCCTTGTGTATTTATTTATCTTCCCGCCTTTGCTCTTTTCATCATCCCTCTCATCTCACCTCAGTGTTGAACCAGCTCCCCCTCCCTTCCCCTCTGCCGGCCACCACCACTAAGAGCCTCCTATACAATGGGAGGATCGCGGAGGAAGTTACCTGCCTGCTGGGCTGTCGGGATGAGAATCTGGCCTCCCAGCTAGCCCATGGCCTCAACCAGGTGTCCACAGAGCACATGTGAGTATACAAATGAGATTGTCTGTGTGGCAAAAATCTGTCTGGATTTTTAACAGAAAGACAGTCTGTGTTACAGCTTGGGCACCATCGTAACTACGCTTTTAAAAGGATTACTAAAAAAAAAAAGAGAGACCACAGTTGGCGTTTGGAGATCAAGTGATGAAGTGTAGTTTTATACAAAAAGATGAATCTTGAATTAAATGTCTTAAGAGATTTAACACTTATGCCAGAATACATTTTAATACATAATCTGGGGTTAAATATATTATATGCAATTATTATATAACATCTGTACTCTATAATGGTTTATAACAGTTTGCAATTGAATCCCCAATTGGAAATTGCATTCTATAAACTGTTTGAAAGAACAAAATTGAATCCAATCTGGTGTGTGTTGATGTATATCATTTGCATTTGTGCATGCTTTCAGAGAGCTGAAGGACAACCTGGGTAGCGATGAGCCAGAGGGAGACGCACCACTGTTGCTGCAGACCATGCTGGCCAGGAACCCTGGCATCTTCAGGGAGAAAAGTATGGAGACACATCCAGTACCGGTTGCACATTATGAAACAATGGCATAAAATTGTATAGATACGCTCCATGTTGATATTTTATAAACAAATGAACTGTTTTTTAATTCGTAAACAGATGTGATGCAACAGCCAATGGTACCACCGTTCAAGATCACCCAGAATTCCATGCATAGCCCTGCCCAGTCTACAAACTTCCAGCCGGCTGCAATTTCTCCCAGTCCGTCAAGGTAGGTTGTGCAGCCAAATATCTGAAAGATATTACAAAAATACTATTTCCCAGTTAATTCTGTAACTTCTCTCTGCCGCCTTGCTTACCTTCTCCCACTCTGTCCTGTCCTTTGTTTCTTCCAGTCGGTTTGTTTCACCTTCGAGTGGGTCCAGTAGCCGGTACATGGGCCAGCAGAACAGTCCAGTACCCAGCCCCTACACTCCTCAAAGCCCCGCCCCTGGTTACATACAGCAGTATCCTCACCAACAACCACCCAGCTATAACCAACACCAACAGATACAACAAGGTGAGTGTATATATGTGTGTGTTGGTTTTGCGTGCATAGTATGGGTCTGTGCCTCCGTGTACATGATGTGTATGAGTTGTTTAAAGACAGGAGTTTATTTTCTGATTTGCTTTGCTATAATTTGCACATGTTTGGCTAAAGAGTTTGTTTGTTTATTTAAAGAGCTTATTTGAGAAGATATATCCTGTGGTGTAATTCAATGCGTTCTTATTATAAACTTGACAATCACAGTTTCGCTTTCTGACATGATTAATTTCTGGTAGATTTGATCAGCTTCACATCACTTATAATTGAAAGTGCATGTAAATCTGTCACATGGGAATTTTACACAACTACATTTGTGACATTGTCTGCTAATATCAGTGTTCTTGGTGGTGTCGTACTTTTGTTGCATGTTATCAGTGACTGTGGCTTTATGGGCAGTGTCCCGAACGCAATTCTGTTCCTTGTTGAGCCACTGTTTATGCTAAATGCTAAATTCACACTCCCTTAAGTTGCTTCACATTATCTCTCCTGTGTTGCCTCATTCCGCCATTGCTTTAATCTATTTATTTTTGGATTGATTTTAGTCTCATTTGTTTCCCAATGTTTAACCAGAGATTACCTGAAGGATTTATGAAACTAGGAAATTTCCCTTTGAATTCAGATATGCAGAATTTTATAAAATAGGGGGAATTGAAATAGAAAAAAGTTACAGCATGTTTAAATTATGTGAATGCTGAATTAGGTTTAATAGGCCAGTGTGATCGTTTTATGACTTTAACCTTAGGGCAGATGTTATTAAGGTGCTTTCAGACATTCACTGAATTCTGCAGATCCTCTGTATTTTCTCCTCCGCTGGATTCAACAGGAGCAAGTGGGGGGGTTGATGATGCTTCTAAGACGCGACAGACTCAAAAATGACAAAAACAAAAATACAACAACTATCATCTGGGGAAAAGGCGGTGACTCATGCATAGAAGACACTGAAAAAGATGTATAGATAGATTGTGGTGAAAAGAACCAACAACGATGTTGGAGTTCTGTAAACATGATCGTGTGATTTCCGCAGCGGAGTTAATACGTCACTTCCTGCGTATGTCTGCCGCACCAGAGTGCTCCACCTCTCACCTGAATAACGGGGAGGATTTAATGCTGTTGTGAACAGGCCTGTGCAGAGAACCTCTCGTTGTGTTATGCATGTGAAAGACAACTGCGGGTAAAGCCAGTAGCCAATTCATCGGATTTTAACCGGAGGTCAGGTCTAAAAAAACGGCCATTGTCACGGCTGGCTTATAACCGGATTGTCATTGTTGGCAGACATGCAAAAGTGCCGCAGACGATGATGTATATTTCAACCTGAATTTTAACACTGTTACGTAGTTATTCATTAGTTGTATTTGTGCTTCGTAGTTTAATAAATAAGGTGTTTATGTGCAACATTTTTATTTAGTGAATTTAATTATTCAAAGTTTTATGCTTTTATTGTCTTTGATACTTAAAATTATAAAAGATCCCATGTTACGGGTTTATTTGGCTTGAAAGTCTCTGCTCTCTGGACATTAATAGATTGCACAATTAATTCTCTAACAGCTGTAACTTTTGTGTCTTCTACCATGAAATTGGTTGACTTCCAGCCAATGTTATTGGTTCAAATATATCATACACTTCCACTTTACTGGTAAATATTTGACCTGCAACAAGAGAAGCTCTTTATTTCTCCCGGGTAGTGAATAACAGACAGCAGAATAGTTTCCATTGCATATGCAACCTATAACTGTAAGGGCCTTCTCTATTTATAGTCATTGAAGATTTCATTCACTTATTTTACTGGGTCTCAATTTGCTGGAGGGATCCTGGGAGAAGTGAAGCAGTTGAACCAGAAACATTTCTAATGTAAATTTTTCTTTAAATTTGTGACAGTGTCTGTAGCCAGTCCCATGGTTCCTGGTGGCATACGAAATATCCACGAGGGCAAAGTATCGGGGCAGATGGCCAATGCTGCCAACCACCACTCAGACAGACACGGCACTGAGGACTACCTTAACATTGTACACCGACTGGGCAGCGAGGTATGACTGACCAAGTCCTAAAAGGATATATTACAAGTTAACTTAAAAGCATGTATCATATTTGTGAGTCAATAACAAAGTCAGGGTGATAAATAATGGGTGAAGCTTCTATGAGCACATGAAAGTGCCCACTGTCATTTCTTAGATGACAACAGGCAGCATCTGTCAATGAACGTTGATGTGAGGAAATACAGCTGTTGTGTCTCAGACTACACAAACAGATTTAGACAGAATTCAGGTGCAACATTTTTAAAAACTGCTCCAGGCTAAAGTAAAGACAAGAAATGTCCAGTGATATTTTCGCAGGGGTGGTTATGTAAAGTTTAACAACCAGATACTGGGGTTTCTCAATAGAACCTCTTAAGCCACACACAGTATGTGTATAGTTATATTTGTTTGTTATTTGTTATGTTTAGGTTTTATAACTTTGTTCTCAATTCCTGATTTTCTAACTTGACACGGTTTTTCTGTCACTGAGGGGAAAATATTGCTATAAACATATCATATGCTGAATAATATGCAATGTGGTGTTCGGTTTAATATTAAATCAACAAGATGTTTCTGAATTGTTGGACATAATTTATTGACAATTCTAATTATTTAGGTCTCCAAATTACATATACTGTGTAACTACAATTGAGATGCACCTGTACGTTAGAGCTAGTGCTCGGTAATACAAGAAACCTTTGGGCAAAAATTAGATTTTCTTTTTAGAAAAAGGTTCTGTTTTTGTCACTGTAAAGCTCATGCTCATCTATATGTTGTCTAGGAGGGTGACTCTGCCATGAGGAATACTTTCCCTATGAGGTCTCCGCAGTCCGGCTGCTCCCCAGCAGGGAGTGATGGAACGCCCAAATGTAAGTCCACTGCCAGAGGATAGGAAGAACTACACTGCACACATCTACACTGCCTCTGGTCGCACTATTCCTAATTTCAATTTCACAGCAGCAGAAAAGTTTGTGGCCATCATCTCTCAAAAGTGTTACAAGTCCACAGTGATTTTCATTTCACTCTTTATGGCCATCTTGGTATATAGCACTGCATTTTATTGGATTAGAGTACCTCTCACACATGTGCTCTTCTACGTACATTTGAAGGGTAACTCTCTTGTAAATTTGGTGTTGCTCCCTCACAGCGGGTTCTCGCCCCCCACTGATTCTGCAGTCACCACCTCCCTATGCACCCTCACCGAGGGAGGGAGGCCCTGACCAGAAACAGCAGCTCCAGCAAAAGAAGAAAGCCCCAGCGGTGAAAGAGGAGAAGGACTTGTACGATATTGTCAGCTCGCCAAACAAGGACTCGACCAAACTCACCCTCAAACTGTCCCGGGTCAAGTCAAATGAGTCAGATCCAGGTAAGAGTAGACCTTGTTTCTCATTCAAAGCTGTACTTCCATATTTTAAGAACAAACTACAAATCTTGTCAGTCTGAATTATTGAAGCAATAGAAGTCCTCAGCACTTTTGTTTACAACCCTGTTTTTTGTTAATATCCCAGGTGACATGCCAGGTATGGACTCAGACAACATGGAGGCGGAACTGGGCTTTCAGCAGGTTCCTGTTCTTCAGCAAAACCTAGCAGCCCGGCTGCAACAGATATCCCAGCACGGTGGTACCAGTGGTCTCCAGCCTCCCAGTTCCCCTTACGACGAGGCGGAGTTGGATGCCCTCGCTGAAATTGAAAGGATAGAAAGAGAAACAGCTAGTGAGAAGTGCTCCAAGGAAGTGCAGGATAAAGGTGAGTAGGATATTACTGAATGTGAATAATGGATACAAACCCGTAACTTTGGCTGATTTTCTGAGTTTCATGTTTTTTCTGTTTTGCAGACAAGCCTCTGAAGAAGAGAAAACAGGACTCCTTTCCCCTGGAGCCAGGCGCAGGCGGACCAGGTGGACCCACAGGTGCCCCAGGAAGTGGATCAACAGGCGGAGGAAATGCTGGCAAACTGACCCCCCAAGAGGCCACTGCAGCTGGGAACGGTGCCAGCCGTCCTCCCCTCATGGTGAGCATCGACCTACAGCAGGCAGGCCGAGCTGATGGCCAGCTTGACCCCTGTTTGGCTGCCCCTATTCCAGCTCTTGAGGCCCAACGTTGGCCTGAAGAACCAGCTAGTGGGCCGGCTGCTGTGGAGGGTTCTGACACAGCTTTACGGTTGAAACCAGACGGGCGACCGGAAGTCATCAAGAACAGGGTTGATAAACATGACGGCAGGAGAGAAGGTCGGGATTCATCAAAGCACCGACACGATGATAAATCCTCTGACAGGCGAGGAGAGATGCCAAAGTCATCAAACCGTGGGGAACACGGACGAGACAGGGACCGAGAATCTGACAGAGATAGGAGGCATCGGAGCGAGACTGGTGGCCGAGACCGACGCTCTCCCGACTCTCGCTGCCGCAGTGACAGAGATAGGTCTGGCTTCCGGGCTTCTTCCACTGGAGAGCCTGGTCGGAGCAGCAATAGGCAAGATGGTTCCAAACCAGCCTCGTCTGCTTCTGGTGTTAAACTTCCAGATTCCTTCCCTGCTCAGCTCCTGGGAGGGCATAGTGGCGCGCTGAAGAACTTCCAGATCCCTAAGGTGATCTTGGTCGACCCCCCCCAAAAAAAAATCTACTCATCTACCAATCATTCAGCCGTCACTGCCTGCAATCTCACAAAACCAAAATATACCACTGCTCATGCTTCGTTTTGGTTTTTGCTTCTCCATCCATAAGCCTTTTGTTTATTCCTGGGATTGGCCTAAGATCAGTTAACACATTAACCCACACATCTGTTTAAAGTAGAGATGTTTCTTATTTAAATATTAAGTTGTGAGTCCTGTGTGTAAACAAAAGCAACTACCTTAAAGAAATGCTCCAGTGGTCATTTTTTGTGATGAGGATTATGGCTCAATATCTACTTAAAGCACTCGCTGTCAGTATTGTGCAGCACAAAATCTTTAAGCTTCAATTTATTTATTCTTCTCTTACTATCTCAACTGTCAACAAAGTGTTCAGAGATGTAACGCACAGCCACATGTCTTGGCACACAGTTGCATGCCCCTGTGTGCTGAGCTTTTCTGTGTTTGCTTACAAAAAACGAGCACAATTTGATTGTTTATTGTGTACAGTAATATAGAGGGTCACTTGTAGCAATGGACAAACATAACTGTAGTTGCGCAAGCAGCTAGTGTACTGAGGCCATATTTAGCCCCAAGTTAACGAGATTACACTGCCAGTTGTTTAATAGGACAGCCAGTGAAATCACCCTCACCACAAATCTACACCGATTGACATGTCTACTTAAATGTGGTTATCAATCCGACAAGTGCTGCATGTGCTGTGTAGGTGAGGTTTCCTGGCAGGACGTAGAGATGTAGCTCCATCTGATTGGTTATAAAGTAATTGTGAAGGAATTGTAATTGAATCATATTTAGTGAAAGTCAATCTAGAAGTTCTTATGGCAAAATACTAATTTGGTCTTTTTTTAATTCACATGAGTTGAAGGAATTGTTCGCCAACAGAATGACAATATCTGTTTGATTACATGTAAAGTTACCATTGTTGGCACGTGAGTCAATCACCTTCACCTAATTCAGTTCTGAGGACATAAATAATATAAATACCATCCTTCAGTCATACTTCTCATACAAACTTGCTGTATTGCGCCCACCTACCTCAGCCAAACTCTTATCTCAATTGTAAGCCAACAGAGAGTATTGCCATTGTTTTTGTGTGTGCTGTATGTTTTTGGCAACTGTCAGTGTTGCATGTCCAGTTTTTGCCTATCACCCTTTGTGGCTGTGGGGAGTTACTACCTCGGCACTGAAGTGTTGACAGTGTAATTTGACAATGGATTAGATATTACCCTTACAAATTAAGATCATTATAATTAGTGCAGTATTTCTTTAGGTCTTTGTTATTAGAACTTTACTGGAAACTAGCATCAAAATCGCTAATCTAATTTTGGCTAGTTTGTTTAAATTATATTATTAGATTTTTTTCCTGTTCTGTCCAGCACTGACTGAAAACTGACATTTGATTTTTTTTTTTCCTCAGATCAAACGGGATATGGATAGCAGTGGGTCAACTGAAGGTCAAATGTGGGGCCAGCCCAAGGTTAAACTGGAGCGGCTTGGTTTGGTGAAGGACTTTGAGAAGAGGCCAAAACCTGTTGTGGTTCTAAAGAAGCTCTCCATTGACCAGATTCAGAGGATCATCCGGCACAGCAAGTCTGGAAAGAACAGAACCTCATCAGGAAAGTCTGTCAAAAGTAAGACCAAGAGGCTGTTTACCTGCAAGCGTTTCTGCTAAATTTAGAGCATCTCCTGTATGGTGTTATCCACGCTGTTAAATACACAACTAGCTTTTCGTTCATAACTACTAATAATAATTTTATTATCAACTTAAAGGTGGTATGGACCCGGCAGTTCTGAAGGAGCTGCCTCCAGAGCTGCTTGCAGAGATCGAGTCAACCATGCCCCTGTGTGAAAGAGTGAAGATGAACAAGAGGAAACGAAGCACTGTAAATGAGAAGCCCAAATATGCTGAGGTCGACTCAGAAGACGACTTTGACGCAAACGGAGAGTGTGAGTTAAATTCTTTCAATTAGTATCAGTTCTTTGTCGTTTTTAGAAATATCCTTAAAGTGTAATGAACATTAAAACATGATTGATCATTTCAAGTTTTTGTTGTTAATATCAATTTGCTTTGTTAACGATTGGCCTGTATTTTCATTCTCTACAGCTGCAAGGAAGCGGCAGCGCAGAGAAAAAGACCGGTCCTGGGAGAATGAAGAGAGGGAGCGCCGGGGCTCAGGGGAGCATCGGAAAACCGGGCAAAGAGAAGGCAGACGAGGCTCAGGCAGTCGCTACCGAGACTCCGAAGAGGAGGAATCGCCGCCTCCCAGCATAAGTGATCGTATGTATTCAATTCACATCATGTCAAACTCTGTCTATTTGCTTTTTGACAGTGATAAAACTTTATTTGGAGTTTTTAGTTTTTTAGTCCACGACATGGCCGCAAACTTTAATATATTGAAAGTTGAATTTGAAAAAGAAAGAAAAAAAGTTTTGGATAATAGACATTTATAGGCATGGGTAATTGAAAGTGCTTAAATTTATATATTCTTTTTTTGTAAAAAAAATTGTTCTTTTTCGATATTTATTCAACCAGTGCTTACATTCAATTTGAATGCAAAAAAATGCATACATGTCAGTGTCAGGCTAATATGTTGAGCTGAAGACTAGAAAACAGATTTTTTTCTAAACAATAATGAACTTGTAAAAAGACAGTTTGGCAGTTCAGCCAGCATGATGACAACAGCACAATGAAAACAAAACGAATAGCCAAAGACTAATATGAAAATTCACCTCATTTAAGTTGCCAAAAAATTGAAGATGAAGGAGAAGCAGAAGAAACGGAAAGCGTATGAACCCAAGCTGACCCAAGAAGAGCTGATGGACTCGTCCACTTTCAAGAGGTTCTTAACAAGTATTGACAACATCCTGGAGAATCTGGAGGATGTGGATTTCACTGCCATGGGTAAATACCATTTCTAACTGGGCCCTGTGGTCCATTTTTCTAAACCAATCGACATCAACCTCACTATAAGTAATTGTGACTTGTGTAATGTTTTTATTTGGTTTTCCAGCAGCAGATGATGACGAGATACCTCAGGAGCTGCTGCTCGGTAAACACCAGTTGAATGAGCTGGGCAGTGAGTCTGCCAAGATTAAGGCCATGGGCATCTCCGGCAGGGTACAGTATTTTATCACAGATTGTTGATGCATAATGCTGCTGTAGAGAGCTGCATGTCTAAATAATGGTCTATGTTGTTGTAGATCCCATCAGACAAGCTGGTGAAGCTATTAAACATACTGGAGAAGAATATCATGGATGGGTCCAGGCTCACCACCCTGATGAACCATGTGAGTCCCCTTCCTCTGTTTTTCTTTTTTACATTCTTTGCAGTGGAACTGATTTACAGAATTTTTGTGATATACTTGACAAATCAATACAGCATCCATTTCAAACAAATTTAAAGCAATAATACTGTCACTGGTCTCATCCATTTCCTTTCTGACCTCAGGACCATGATGCTGAAGATGAGGAGAAACTTTGGAGAGACCTGATAATGGAGCGAGTCACAAAGTCCGCAGACGCATGTCTGACAGCTCTTCATATCATGACCTCAACACACATGCCGAAGGCTGTCTACATAGAGGACGTCATCGAGCGGGTGCTACAATACACCAAGTACCATCTTCAGAACACACTGTATCCACAGTATGACCCGGTCTACAGGGTGGACCCACATGGAGGTGAGGACACTGCTTCTTCATTTTAGTTTTGCAGTGACAGCCCTCAAGGATTAAAATATAGACTAAAAATGGTTTTAGGATCAAAAACACTGTGAGAAATGTATTGAAAGGGATGTTTCCCGTTCATCTAGGTGGCTTGTTGAGCTCCAAGGCAAAGCGTGCGAAATGCTCCACACATAAACAACGAGTGATCGTCATGTTGTACAACAAAGTGTGCGACATCGTCAGCAACCTTTCTGAGCTCCTAGATATCCAACTGCTTACCGACACCACCATCCTCCAGGTGAAAATTTAAATTGTATGACAATTCATCGTTATATGTTTAGGTAGAAAAACTGAATTACAAACCAGATGATTCATTGACTCGCTCTTTTTCCAGGTTTCTTCTATGGGAATCACTCCGTTCTTTGTGGAGAATGTCAGCGAGCTGCAGCTGTGTGCCATTAAACTAGTTACAGCAGTAAGTCTTAATTTTCCTTTTGGGAACTTACAGAAATTGAGGGTTTATTATAAACAATGCTCATGGCCATCTTTGGGTCACTTTATCCTGAGCACTGCTGCAGTGTCTCATATACATCCCTCGGTGTGTAACTCTTGCTTATGTTCTACAAAGCAATGAAGGTAGAGACTAACTGCCTGAATGAATCCTGTCTCCAGGTGTTCTCGCGTTATGAGAAGCATCGGCAGCTGATTTTGGAGGAGATCTTTACCTCTTTAGCCAGGCTGCCCACCAGCAAACGCTCCCTCAGGAATTTCAGGTAATGTTTTTATCCACCAGCGCTGCATAACATTAGTAGCAGAGGTGATTATTTCCTAATAAGAAGGCCTGTTCCCCGCCACTCAGTTTTTGTCTGGGTCATGCACATGATTGTGAATTCTTGTGTTTCCTGTTCTTAGGCTGAACAGCTCAGACCAAGATGGCGAGCCGATGTATATCCAAATGGTGACGGCTCTGGTGCTGCAGCTGATCCAGTGTGTGGTTCACCTCCCCAACGAAAAGGACTCCTTCGAAGAGTATGACGCCAAGGTAGGAGAGCAAGCCAACACACAAAAACACCACATGAAAAAGCAAATGTTAAATGCTTGGAAATACAAATCCCCTTTTCCTTTTCTTTGCTCAGGTGGATCAAGACCTATTAATAACCAACTCGTATGAGACGGCAATGAGAACAGCACAAAACTTCCTCTCAGTCTTCCTCAAAAAGTAATTAATGACCCTTGACCCAATCTTTAGCATCCTGCTTTCCCTTTGTCCCTGTTATTTCCTGTGATGACCCCCTCCTCTCACCTTTTTCCTCTCAGGTGTGGCAGCAAGCAGGGAGAAGAAGATTACCGGCCGTTGTTTGAGAACTTTGTCCAGGATCTGCTCTCAACAGTGAATAGGCCAGAGTGGCCTGCTGCAGAGCTGCTTCTCAGTCTGCTTGGTAGACTACTGGTTAGTATGAATGAACACTTTTCTTTAAACCGGAAATTCATCTGTTAGGGCTTAAGCGTTTCCAACAAAAGATGATGTCGATTTTTAGCAGGGAACATTGAACAGTCTTTTGATGAAAGGAAACTCTTAAAACACCGAGACATGGACTTCAGAGGTTGCAACTATTTATTTGAATGACATCCTTCCTCTGCATTTATTTAATTTATTTTATTTAAGTCATTTTCGTACTTCTGATTTTGGACTTTAACATTGACTACACAATTTTATTTTTTTTTTAAACCTGTAGCAATGGATTCTTATTGTCTTTTGGCCTGAAAATGAATGTGTGTAAAGTGATAACTTTCACCAGCTAATTTCTTGCGGACATCTTTTGTCCTTGTGTTCTTTCTTTCTGTCTCATCAGGTCCACCAGTTCAGTAATAAACAGACAGAAATGGCTCTGAGAGTAGCATCTCTGGATTACCTAGGCACAGTGGCCGCCCGTCTGAGGAAGGACGCAGTCACCAGCAAGATGGACCAGAGATCAATTGATCGTATTCTACAAACGGTAACCAACACCTCATATTTAGATTATGATGATGATTACTTTAAAGTGTCAATATAGTGACAAATATAATAAGCAAATAAGAAAATGTATTTTCCAATTTAGTCCCTCTTTTGCTTGATATTTCTCATTTACGTGTTTTTGCTTTTCTCTTTCTGATCCAATAGTGTCAAGGTAACGATGAGACCCAGCAGCTGCAGAAAGCTCTACTGGACTACTTGGAACAGAATGCTGAGACAGATGCTTCACTGGTGGTGGGTGTACATTAGAGTGACTGTGCAAGTGGTGGCTTTGAACAGCTTTAGATATCGGAAATCTATGAGGTTGTTCTGAATTTACTTATTCAATTGAATGGGCTATTTAATCTTGTGTGGAACGTTACTGCCAATTCAAAACATAGAATAGCATCCTTTAAAGTTGTAAACCCCAAGTTCATGGTAACATCTGCTTGAATTGCTCAACAGTACGCCTCTATAAAATTCAACTAGCATTCAAGTGTTGTCTTAAACTCTCAACTATTGATATCTTACTCTAAAGAAATACCTGTATGCCTTGAATCATCTCCATCTGATACTGAAACCCTCTTTGTTATTTAGTTTGCTCGAACGTTCTACATTGCCCAGTGGTTCCGGGACACCACCACAGAGGCTGAGAAGTCCATGCGGAACCCGCATCCTAAGGATGAGGACTCATCGGATGGACCACAACACGCCAAGGAGATGGAGAGCACCGGTGAAATTATGCAGCGTGCTGAGAAGCGCAAGAAGTTCCTGCGCAACATCATCAAGACCATGCCTTCTCATTTCACAACACTGAAGTAAGGATGTGACTGTCTCGGCAAAGTCACCCGTGTCACTCAGGATCTTATTAAATCATTCCAATGTTTTATCATGACATTGTCCTGCTCTTCTTTTGGTGTCACAGTTGATTGTGAGTTACAGTCCCTGCCAGTTATCTGACTGTATAATGTCCTTCCTCTGTGTCCTTCTCCTACAGAATGAACTCTGACACTGTGGACTATGATGACTCTTGCCTGATCGTGCGTTATTTGGCCTCCATGAGGCCGTTCGCCCAGAGCTTTGATATTTATTTAACACAGGTATGATTTTTTTCTTACCACAAGTATCTTTTTAATGAAGAACAACAACCACATATAATGAATTGTAAATTACTCTGTAGTAATCACAAATTATAATATTGATAATAGCAGGGCTTACTGGTTTGATGCAAATATCTGTTGGTGATATTTATTTAATTTGTATAGATCTTGCGAGTCCTTGGGGAAAGTGCCATTGCTGTGAGGACTAAAGCCATGAAATGTCTGTCTGAGGTCGTGGCTGTGGACCCCAGCATACTGGCAAGGGTATGTGAGGATCTGTGTCTGTAAAGACACTTTGTCATGCCTGATAAGTACATTCTTCTGTGTACTTTCTAATTTAGTTCTCTACTATTCTGTTGTATATGAAGTGACCTCTTAGTCTTCTTTTTCCTCATGCTGTCTCCTGACACACTCTTTTCCACTTCTGCAGTCTGACATGCAGCGTGGCGTCCATGGTCGTTTGATGGACAACTCCACCAGTGTGAGAGAGGCAGCTGTGGAGCTGCTCGGCAAATTCGTCCTCAGCAGACCCCAACTCACTGAACAGTACTATGACATGCTCATAGAGAGGATACTGGTAAGTTGCCCAAACTGACTAATTCTCGACACATTATTGCATTGTTGGGTCTCACTGTCCCCATATGAACCGTGCATCTCATTCATTACTTCTCTTAAATGAATGAGCCTTGTTTGCGATAATGTTTTCGTTTTCGCTGCATCAACAATGATCTGTAGGTATTATTGATAGTTCATTGATTAGGTCAAGTCTACCATCTCTCCCTACCAGCTATAGTGTAATACAGTCTTTGGGTGACACGACTGTGATGTTAATGATTGTTCTGTGGACTGGCAGAAGATCAATATTACACAAGACAGCTCACATCCCAAATGTTTATTCATCAACAACCTCATACAAACCAAGCTTTTTCATGAGGTATATTTTAGTTGTGGTGCATTTATTGTGCAATCTAACATGCCCACAACATATTTCACATATTCTTAGAATCTCAGTGAACTATTCCCATTGACAATTATTGTAGAAATTAAGCTGCTGTTTCAGGCACCTTTTTAATTCATATACAAATGAGACTGACAGGATATTTCTCTGTTTTTACATGAAGAAGCATCTGCAGTGATTGAGTTTGATGAAAAGTTGCTTGATTGTGGATTTCTAACATTTATTAAGGATAATAGAAATATTTAAGTCAGCAGCTAGTTTAAAAGCAGGATGCAGTCAAGGTCATTGCATGTCCTTTGTAATGTAAGGTATCGATATTGAAATGTGGTCCAACACAAAAGCCTGGTTCTTATTCTTTGTGCTCAGCATCTGAGAAGTGAACACATTGGAATTGTTTTGCCTGTTGTCATGGAAATGTTCAGGAGGGTTCATCAGAAGTTCACTCCTCATTACAGTCTTATACTGCCACCTATTGGCAGACAAATGCTGTTGCAACCCATGCGAAAATGTAAACTAGACTGGCATTCATGAGGCCACATACTTCTGCCAAGGCCAAACAATTCTACACACGTACGAGATCTTAAAATATAAAAAGGAAAGGACGTAGTTTTTTACATCAAGTCAGTTATCTCTATAGTGATTGATAAAAATTCCCCCATTAAACGGATTCATATTCAAATTTAATGGGTTTTTGCCTGGACCCTTCATCTAGCTTAGTACATTTTGCATAATCTTGCTTACATATAAACCAAAAATGGGTGAAAACAAGAACCATATGTCTATATAATATTTGTATAAAATTGCAAAGCCTTAATTACTTGAATTGGCTTTGTTTACTAGGACACTGGTATCAGCGTAAGAAAACGAGTGATAAAGATCCTCAGAGACATCTGTCTGGAGCAGCCAACTTTCAGTAAGATTACTGAGATGTGTGTGAGGATGATCCGTCGAGTCAACGACGAAGAGGGTATCAAGGTATGGATTAACTGCACCTTTTTCCTTTTTGAGCTATAACTTGCAGTCCTACCATTATTATTTATATTCTCGGCTTTTCAATATATTTTTCACAAAACCTGGTGCTTAAAAGATTTGCAACAAGTGCAGATCTCAACTTATGACACACAAACTTTTATTATTCATAGAAATTGGTGAATGAGACATTCCAGAAGTTGTGGTTCACTCCGACTCCAGCCCACGACAAAGTGACAATGACCAGAAAGATCCTGAACATCACCGATGTGGTGAGTTTCAGCACTAATTATAATAGACATCAACAAAAAAGGAAAGATCTCTCATCAAACACTTGCCCAATATTATATTGACATTGAATTCTTGTGTGTGATTTCTTCAGGTTGCAGCGTGTCGAGATACCGGCTACGACTGGTTCGAGCAGCTTCTTCAGAATGTAAGTATTTGATTTGGAATCTGGGCTTCACCTGCTTGGTAAAATAATCACTTATTAAAATCTTTTATAATGAACATTGTCTATCTTGCTCTAGCTTCTCAAGTCTGAAGAGGACGCATCATACAAACCAGCCAAAAAGGCCTGTGTTCAGCTAGTTGACAATCTGGTGGAACACATCCTCAAATACGAGGAGTCTCTGTCAGGTATGCAAGTTTACCACCATGTTTATTCATAACTAAAAAAACATCTGTGACTTCCGGGAATAACTTTTATTGTATATATTTTTACTCTTGTTTTTTGCTCTGTAGACAGCAAGGGTGTAAACTCAACACGGCTGGTGGCGTGTATCACCACCTTGTACTTGTTCAGCAAGATCAGGGCCCAGCTTATGGTGAAACATGCCATGACCATGCAGCCCTACCTGACCACAAAGTGTAACGTAAGTTGGGTCTATTAAATACATTTTGTTATTGCAGAATTATCAGGAAAAACAATAAATATCAAAGTAAAATCGATGATCCTTTAAATCAGGCTGGAGAAATTAACAAAAATCTAGTAGTGAAAACACAGATTGATATTTGTTTGACATTCTCTCCCATAATCCCCGTTTGGCTATTTAAATACTACTAATTGATTCATATTTGGTGCCTGAACTATCTGAGTTTCGTCAACAGTTATTCTCTTACTGTTTCCTTTGCAGACTGCCAATGACTTTATGGTCATCTGTAATGTGGCCAAGATCTTAGAGCTTGTGGTACCCCTGATGGAGCACCCCAGTGAAACTTACCTTGCCACCATTGAAGAAGACCTCATGAAGCTCATCATCAAATATGGCATGACTGTGAGTGGCACTCAGCCTCTTTGATATATGAGAATTCATATATGGTGCACCTCTGTCGAACCTGGTTTGCTGTTGGATCAGTTTTGTTGATGTGACATGCTTTTCTCCTTCCTCTCTACAGGTGGTCCAGCACTGTGTGAGCTGTCTTGGAGCTGTTGTTAACAAAGTGACACACAACTACAAGTTTGTCTGGGCTTGCTTCAACAGATTTTATGGTGAGCACTGTTTTTGCAAGCGTAACAGCAATCTGCGGTGTTGAGCTTTGAAGTGTCACAGTACAAAAGAAGGAACTATATCAAGCTGGTCCATAAATGAAGTGTATCCCCAAATATATTTAGGAGAATGGTAAAACTGTAGAATAATCTCTGTCCACTTACATTATTTTCGATTTTTTCCAGGTGCACTTAACAAGCTTAAGGTTCAGCATCATGAGGATTCTAGCAGTGCAACGTTAGTAGCAAACAAGCCTTTCCTGCTGCGATCACTCTTCACTGTGGGTGCCCTGGGCCGACACTTTGACTTTGATCTGGAGGAGTTCAAGGGCACCAACAAGGTAGGAGAGCAGTTGATGCCTAATTATATTTCATATTTTAGACTAAACCATAGTAAAGTTATGGATTGTCACTAAGTACAGATACTACATTTTGATCGAAATGCAGAAATGTACTCTGGTGTCAATATTTTCTTATGTTCAACAGGTTGTTATTAAGGAGAAAGTTCTCGAGCTGCTGCTGTACTTCACCAAACATGAGGACGAGGAGGTCAAGACCAAAGCCATCATCGGCTTAGGCAAGAACACAAATATTAAACATAATGATGTTCCACAAATGTGAAGATTAGAAAGGATGAAGACATTGGATGTTATTGTGTTGCTGCGTCACTGTCCTACAGTGTCATGTTAGGGCTGCAGTTGTAAGGTCAGATTTGTACATGGAGACGGTATTGTTTGCTTGTTCTTAAAGACCTTTGCTCTTTGATATTCTCTCGCCTCAGGTTTCCTTGTGATCATGCATCCCAGCCAGATGTTTGTGCCTGAGGTGAAGACATTGTACAATGGCATCCTGGCTGACAGCGCTTCCTCCATCAACCTCAAGATCCAGATCCTCAAAAACCTTCAGACATACCTTCAGGAGGAGGACACGCGGATGCAGGAAGCGGACAGAGAATGTAAGACGTTTGGTGTATCAAAAATACTTATATTACCTCAGCTCTGGGAATATGTAAACTGTTATAGAACAGATAATAAACACATATTTTTCATGCTTGCAGGGAAGAAACTGTCCAAAAAAGAGGATCTGAAGGAGATGGGCGACATTTCTTCAGGGATGAGCAGCTCAATAATGCAGCTTTATCTAAAGCAGGTGTTGGAGGCATTCTTCCACACCCAGTCCAGTGTACGGCACTTTGCTCTCAACGTCATAGCTCTCACACTCAACCAGGGTCTCATCCATCCTGTACAGGTAAGAAGTAAATCATCTTCTTCAGTTACTGGTGACTTTCTGTCTGAATATATTCTTGTGTGTAAGCATTTTCAAGTCTTCAAGTGATCCTAAAATTAACCAAGATCCTTAATTTTATTTGCTGTGGTACATTTTTATCCCCCAGCACTTCGATTTAAACTTTTTATTGTATTGTAAACAGAGTCATATAAACATATGAATGTGAACGTAACATTATTTTCATCTCATCCGTGCAGTGTGTACCCTACCTCATTGCAATGGGAACAGACCCTGAGCCCAGCATGAGGAACAAAAGTGACCAGCAGCTTTTGGAGATTGACAAGAAGTACACAGGATTCATCCATGTGAGTTGATTGATATGACTCATGTTGTTACTCAGTGACTGAAGCTGGTTAAGACATATGTACCTGGTTCAGTCATTCTGATTTATCCTTTTGGCCGTCCAGCATCATGTGACAAAATAAAAAAAATGACCCTATATCTATGTGAAATAAAAATATAATAAAGTAGCCATTGTTTTTTAAATTTTTATTTTGAATTATGTATTTCAGTCTCGTTGTTTTATTGGTGCATTTCCTTTGCTGCAGCTGCCTCAACAGTTGCCTGACATGCTTGGTTTGTGACACATCTCTTTGAACGTTTTCTTTCACAGATGAAGGCAGTAGCTGGGATGAAGATGTCGTACAACTTGCAGCAGGCCATCAATTTGTCTCGCAAGGGCATCATAAGAGGTTTCAGAAAGGACGAGACTCATTCAGCACTCTGCGCCCACCTCTTCACTATGATCCGGGGGAACCGCCAGCACCGCAGGGCTTTCCTCATCTCACTGCTGAACCTCTATGATGACAGTTCTGTGAGTAAACCTGCACTCACCTGAATGTGTATCTGCACTGCTCATCATTAACAACATGCTTAGTCAAAATCGACTTTGTATTTGTTGTGTCTTTGCAAGAAATCCGTAAAGTGCTTTATACAGGAACACTGCGATGTGACTTTGTCCCTGGTAATTACTCTGTTTTATTATTTCTCTCGGCAGAAAACGGAAGTGAACATGCTGCTGTTTGTAGCAGACAACCTCGCCTGTTTCCCATACCAGAGCCAGGAGGAGCCTCTCTTCATCATGCACCACATAGACATCACCCTGTCTGTGTCTGGCAGCAACTTGTTGCAAACCTTCAAAGAGGTACTTTTTTTAATGTATTCTGGAAATTTGGATTGTGTGATGCCTCAAGCAATGCAGTTGAATTTTTTTAAACAAACTCCAAAATTTGAAATATTCGTACTGATTTTATTTGATTCTTTTTCCTGTCTGTGCAGCTTTTGTTAAAGGAGCCGAAGCGTAAGGAGAAAAAGGTAAAGAAGGAATGCAAGAACACGACAGATGGGGAGGATGGCGAGGAAAAGATGAACTGTGATTCTCCAAGGAGCGACGACAGAGAAAACGGCAACAGCAATGATGAGGATAATGACGGCGAAGATGTGGTACGGCGGCCTAAAAAGCCCAGAAAACCTGTTGCAACAGTGGCCTCGGAGTCCGAGTCTGATCTGGAGGATCTGGATGTGGATGATGCGGAAAAAGTAATGAGGCTCCTCCCAGATAACCCTGGCAGTCTCTTGGACTTTGCTAACGCCGTTCAAGGCATCTTGTTGTTGCTGGTGCTCAAACAGCATCTGAAGAACCAGTATGGATTCTCTGACAGGTAAGATCGACATAACGTAAGAAAATACCTAGATTTTTCAGTGTGGGTCACGTGTACCACTCTAACTGAAACATTCCATCTTCCAACAGTAAAATTCAGAAGTACTCACCGACTGAGTCAGCCAAGGTGTACGACAAGGCGGTCAACAGGAAAAGCAACGTTCACTTCCACCCTCGCCAAACCATTGACTTCATCTCCAACAACATGGCTCACGCCACACTGACAGACGATGTCAAGAAGCGGATAGTCAAACAGTACCTAGACGTAAGTGATGAAGCTGTAGCTCACTGCGGTGCCTCAGTTTCCTTTACGTCAAAGACTCAAGTTAATTTGGGTTTACATTTTTAAATGCAAGATGATTTCTAAGAAGTATTTTACATGTGGTTCTTAGATATTGACAAACTGCTAAGGAGTGTGAAGGTTGTCTCAAAATGACTTTCTTGCCATTTAACTCCACAGTTCAAGTGTCTGATGGAACATCTGGACCCAGACGAGGAGGATGAGGAGGGAGAAGCGTCTGCCAGCGCTAACATCAGAAACAAAGCCATAAACGCCCTACTGGGAGGCTCCGGCCCCATGTCAGGACCCAGTCCGCGCAATCAGGCAGGACCAGAGACCGATGATGATTATAGTGATGGTGACGAAAGGACCCCAGGGGTGAGATAGATGCGTTCAAACACACTATTTGAAAAACACACAAAATTGTTAAAGTGGAAATGGCTCAATGTTTTTTTTTTTCTCTCCTCCCTGCAGTCCTCTCGAAAGTCAAGGCGAGCGGTTGACCCCTCGGACCCCGGCCGTATGAACGAGACAGTGGATGCAATGGATGTGATTGCCCTTTGCTGCCCCAAATACAAGGACCGGCCACAGATAGCTCGAGTCGTCAACAAGACCTCCAGTGGTTACAGCATCCACTGGATGGCAGGCTCCTACTCGGGGCCGTGGGCCGAGGCCAAGAAACGCGATGGCCGCAAACTGGTGCCTTGGGTGGACACTATTAAGGAGTCGGACATCATTTACAAGAAAATTGCCTTGACCAGCAACCACAAACTGAGCAACAAAGTAGTACAGACTTTACGCTCACTGTATGCAGCGCGGGAAGGAGGGGCTAGCTAATGGCTCCCGTGTGGTGTTTTTTGTTTTGTTTTTTTACCCCTCTGCTCAATTTCTACTTTATCAAAATCATCCTTTTTCCCTGCTCCTGCTCCTCCTCCACAACCTGCCACCTCCAACGACACAGCCAAACTTCACTGGATTCCTACCCTCCTCCTCTCCTTCCTCATTTTTGTAAGAAAACACAAGAGGGCAAGAATATTTGACACTACATACTTTTACATGAGTTATTCTTGCAAAAATGACACAAAACATAAGACTTATTATATTAGAGGGACTGCTCATGTTTTGTTTGTGTATAAGTTCAGAGGATAGAATCCAGAAGGCATTAAAGGAATAATTCACCCAAATTATCCCTTAAAAAGGCTATCAGAAAAGAGACCTGGAGGGAAATGTTTTGTCAACATTGTTGTGGGAGCTCCTTCGCTGTTGTGCAGCAGATTCTAGTCGCTCATTTCTACTCCCACTGTATCATAGTTTAACACAACAAAAACTAAAATGTTTATATCTCTGAAGACAAAAAAGCTGTAAAAAAAGAATAAAACCTTAAGTGAATGTTGGAAATTAGTCTTTTTGATGTTCTTATTAAAGTGTTTTTGGAGTTTATTATACTACTAGCACCCTGATGGTTTTTCCTTTTAGCTTTTAGATATTTGAAAGAAAAGTATGAAAAAAGAGAAGAAAAAAAATAAATAAGAATTTTTATTTTTGTTCACTTTTATTTGTCCATGCTGTACAATGGCAGAGTCCTCTGAATATAATTTATTCTATTTCGAACTAAGCATGCAGTATATGTGGCCTATTGCAGGAGGATATTTTGTAAATGTAGATTTTGTTGTATTAGGTCACCCTAGTAATAAGAGGAAAGGGGATTCATACCCTTTTGGTGGAACAAATACTGCAATAAATTTTCTACTTCTCTTTGTCACTTGTCTGCTCAAAGTGTTAATCTGATCTTTTCAGTTTACAAGTGGAAGAAAAATATTGGAGCTGATAGCATAAAAATAGAAACATTTATAGACCTGAAGTGCATTAAGACAGTTGATCACTTGAGGGAGAGCGCTGACAAATAGATGCTATAGCAGTCATCTATGAGTATTCATAGACTTGGATGTAAAGGGAAACTAAGAATGGTGTAATTTGGGGTCTAAAGTGTTTAAATTGCCACCAGTTAGTTCGTTTTTGTGCACTTTGGAGAATCTGGCTACACAACATTGCATCTATATGTTGCCATGTTGTTTAATAGGATATTCTTATAAAGACTATTTGGCACTTAAAACTGTAAGATCACGTGACAAATCCGTCGGATAGGTTTATGATTTTCAAAGTAATACTTAATGCAACAGAAAATGTACTAAACCAGAGGACTTTCCTAATATCGTCAACCTTCGGTTGTCCTACTCAGTCGGTTGATATTTGTCTATAGAAAAAACAATGCAATGAATCAATCAAACTTTATTTATATAGAGACTTTCATACAAATCAATTTTTGAGGTGATTACAGAACAGAGGACTTTCAAAATGAGTTAAACATTCGGATTTGGACATAAATTACCTCATACAATTTACCTGCCAAACAAAAGTGTAACCTTGGACTCAGGGGCGGCTCCTGGTACAGGCGACATAGGCGGTTGCCTAGGGTGAAAAATGCAGAGAGGGCGGCACAAGAGACTGAATTATCATGACGTGACACATGCAATGTAAAACAATATATTTACGTCACATCATAATCCTCTAACCCTGGGACGCACCGGAGGTAGAAGCGCCGCGAAAATCGGTCCGCCTCATTCCTCGCCCATGTTCGCACCGGCAGCGTAATGCCGGGAAGAACCGGGAAGCGCCGCTGCCACACACACACACACACACACATGCACATAATCTCCTGTGGGGGGCGGCTACAGGCTTGCGTAGGTCAGTCACCTGTGAAGACCAGCATCATTTACCCCTGAACCAGCGCGGAGAAATGCGCTCCCTGGGCCGCAGGGATGAGCCAGCCCCACGCCACTACGCTGCCATGGGTGGAACCAGGACACCAGTGGACACAGGAGCTGGGTCCGAACTCATGTGGTGTTGGCAGGACTTCAACCACCTATTCATTGCACAATATCTAATAATATGTAAATGTAAAAACAAAAATGAACCATAACCATTTCCAATTAAATATAAAAATTTTTTTTTAACTTAAATTAAATAAAAAAATGTAATTAAATTGAATTTTAAAAAAAAACAAAAAAAACTGCATGCGCACATCCTGCGCAGAAGCCCATTGCGCAGGTTTTTTTTTATTTTTTTTTATTCATTTAATTTTTATTTTTTATTTTTTTATATTTAGCCATATTTTGGCAGCATAGTAGGGACATTTGCTGATGTCACCATCCGTTGCTCCGTGGACAGGCAAGCCAGCATCTAAAATTTCCTCCTGGATGGGCTCCCTGTGTGAACAGACACGCTGCGGTGACAGACTGAGGTTAGAGTCAAAGATAAATCAAAAAAAGATTAAATTATCAGGTGCACAATTCAGAAAGCACCGCAAAGTAGAGGAGGAGAAGAAAGAACAATATAGAGGTAAGAATCACCCCGATTGTGGACATCATGAATGTTTGTTTTTGTCGACATGACATGATATGCTATCAGTACAGCAGATTTCAGACTCTTTACATTTTTTGTTATATATTTTTATTGTTTTTTTATAGCTTACAATTTTGTCTGCCTGTGTGTGCATCTGTATGTAGTCCAAAAGTTATTGTGGATGCATGACAGTTTGCGTGTGTATGTTGGGGGGGCGCCAATTTGAAATCTCGCCTAGGGTGCAAACATTGCCAGGGCCGGCCCTGCTTGGACTCATGGTTTGGGTTTTACTTTTATTCACATAACCAAGTGGATAAGTCGGTTATTTAACTGTCTATCGTCACCCTCTTCTATTTATTTTATTTTTACATTCTTTGTCTCCACACACATTATAGAAATCCTCCTTTGTAACTTTGTGTTTCCATTTAATGGCACGGTACAAGACTTTTGTTATTTTATCTTTTTGTAAGTGAACTCATCATCTCCCTTTTCTCTCTTTTTGAGTCGACAAAACGGATTGACCATTTATATATACATTATTTAACCGACTTGTCCGCTTGGTGCGTTGTGAACCCTTTTTGGACCAAACAGCTCTCCGTTCTCCGCTGACGTCACGGCCGTCCGGTATTTCGTATTGTTTTGGCGGGTCTGCATTTAAATACGTTCTTCGACGATTCCTCCGTTTGTGTTGGTTTCTATTTGCTTTCTTCCCGACAAAACATGGAGCGGTACGTGTCAACTTCACCTGAGAACTCGTTAACATCGCTAACACCAGCAGAGTATCACGTTCTGACTAAATGTAATGTTTTTCGTAACTTAGCTAAGATGTTGTCATAGTCACACTGATGCTAATGCTAACGCTACCTGCCGTTGCTAACCGTTACATGTTGTTAACGTTTTACAGCCACATTCAAACATGCAAACACAACACTAACCCCGTGTCTTTAGCTCCGTCTCGCTAGCTCACATAACCAATAAGCTACTATGCTAGTCGGCTAGCTAGGCTACCACCACATAACAAAGTGACAGACGTAACGTTAACTAGCTCACTGACATTCAGTCGTAGTCAACTTTATACGCGGGGTGTGTGTGTTTTGTGAATCAACAGATCAACGCAAATTAAACGACGTTTTGTGTGCTTGTTTTTTTATAATAACTTTGTGTCCAGCGGGAGATTGAGCCGAGCGACCAGCAGCCGACCGTCCGAGCTGCCGATGAGGGTGCAGGACAGCAACAGGATGAGCATGTACACAACGCCCAAGAGGTGGGTTCGAAATACCCTTCTTTAGTTTATCTCATTCATTCAGACTCTGTAAGTTACTTTTGTATAATGTGGACCACACGCACACAAGAGTCATGCACTTGACTGCTTGGGTCTTTCTGATCAGGGAGTTTATCCAAAATATGACATCTCAGCAGGTTATTTATCGGGTATATAGTTTTCGCTGTTTTCTCTGTACGTCATTTACTCTTTATAACGAAAGAAAACACAGACAAATACCCATCATACTATCCAGGAGCTCAAGTTGACATCATTAAATGTTTTTAATGGTACAAAACTCCCAAGTTAGTAATAACAGCAATAGTTATTCATATCGCACTCACACAAGGTTCAAAAACAACACCTGAAGATGACAGTAAATATAGAGTGCGTTTCATAATCACATGTTGTAATATTTCATTGATGATCAGGTTCTTTCATATGAGAGTCTCGAAACATCCAACTTGTGCAGATTTATTTTTGAAAGATGACTTCAAAATCAAATAAATGTCGAATTAAGTGCAAATGTTTTTTTATCAATCAATTAATTTTTGCCACTTATTTAATGTGTAAAGGATAAAAAGCACCAGCATATTTATTTAAATAGAGGCTTCAGACTTCTAATTATTCAAAGCACAGGATGACATGTGGAGACATTATTTGAGAATATGGGACGACTCAATGAGGAAAGTTGAGCGATGGATTAGAAGCAGCTTGTTCAAATGAGAGTCTGCCGGTGAAGAACATCCATTTGTTAACACGTTTTGTTTCTTCACAGTAAACAGCCTTCGTTTGGAAAACTCAGCACTGCCAAACCCCAGTCTGTGACCTCTGAACGACGAACCAGCTTCTTCGGGGCGCGGTATGTGAATTAAATTTCAGAAACTTACAACATAATAACTGCACGCTAATAGACATGAGAACATATGGTACATGTACATCAATATAGTCTAACAAAGACAGTGTGATCTCAGTAGTAGTGAAATGTAATAAAGCAATGAAATTGTTGTCCATGCTTACAAAGTGTAGAAGGAAACTTCTGCAAATCTCCTGTGAATAGGAATCATGATAAACTTCTACTGACTGAACCTTTCAGGATTTACTACTCGTTAGAAGAACAAATACAGGTTCAATTGGTCATATTCATTATTTATTATTCTTATTAGTGTCTTTTATTTTTATGGAAATGTTTCCATAATGAAATTATGTAGATCTAAATTAGATTAATCCATTCGTTTTTTTGTTGATTGATATTGGATGTTTTGTTGGTGTGTAATGTTGATCCTTTGACTGCAGGACGAGTGGAGCTAGCATGACTCGCAACAGCAGCATGTCTGGCTTTGGAGGAACTGAGAAGATTAAAGATGCCAGACCTCTGCATGATAAATCTTACGTTCAGCAGTGTATCAGGACGCTGCATGAGGTAAAAACCAACAGATCTATATATTTAAGGAGTTAATTATAAAATATAAGTTGAGTTTTGCTAGACTTGTAAAATAATGAAAGCTCAACGGTGGCAGCAAGTAGGGATATCACAGTTCAGTTCTATCTCAGTAGATTGTAGTGGTTCAAATCATGGTTTAAGAGTCATTTCACTACTATTACTTGCATATGTCCAGCCTGATATTTGGTCTTGTATCTCTCTAGTTTTTGACGGAGCAGGGTTACCCAGGCACTCTGTCACCCAAGACTCTCCAGTCTCCCTCCACCAAGGAGTTTGTGAAAATGTTTGAGTTTGTCTACCGTCAACTCGACCCCACCTTTGAGATGCCGACCTCTAAAGTGGAGGAGGAGGTTCCTGCTATCCTCAAAGCTCTGCGGTAAATGCATCTGGTTGTTAGTGTTATAAAGAAATATCATAAATACAAAGAACATTAGAAATGCTACATTATAAAAAAAATCTTTTTGGAAGCAGTCTAACATGGAAGTACCCTCCCTACATTGGTTGTGAGCCTTGATGTTGACTCCTCTCCTATAGTTTCAGAAACATTGGTGACTGTCTGTTTATTCCTCTCCTCTTTCTTTATGGTTACAGGTATCCATTTGTCCTCTCAAAGAGTTCAATGTATTCTGTGGGAGCTCCTCATACCTGGCCTCAGGCCCTGGGAGCTCTCATGTGGCTGATTGACAACCATAAGGTGAGATACAAGCAAACGCTTATTAATAAGATGAATGTATTTTTTATTAAAAGAGACGAATGCTTAATGTGTGTATCTGTGTTTCAGATCAACACGAGTTTGAGTAAACAGGAGCTGCTTTTCAGCGATTTTTGTGAAGACAGCGACAACATCGAGGAAGGGGCTGATTACAACAAGGTATTCTGACTCTTTTAAACAGCATCACGAGGCATAAAACACTCCTCTACTGAAAAAGCTGGATGGAGACCGCTCAAGAAGAGTTTAAACACAACACACACTTGTTACATGGTTATTATATTTCTATGTTTTTTTAATATTCTCTTTCACTTTATTTCTGTGCAGCTCTTCTTGGATTACACAGCAGAGACATACTCCAAGTTCATGCAGGGTGATGACACGTTTGAGGATGAGGATGACGCATTCCTCAATAAACTAAGTAAGCAAATCATCCTCAAATTTGTTTCTTTGTATTTTACCCTAAAGTACGGTTATACATTTTTGAAGTTTAAAGAAATTTATAATCCCATTAAATGTTTCTGCACGTGTGTTTTGTGCATTCATAGAGAAGCTATACAACGTTGACGAATGCCTGCTGGCCTCCATGTTGGAGAAGCACAGAATACTCAGTGATGAGGTTGAACTGCTGGAGAAGGAGAGCCAGACGGTTAGAAGCCTTTTATATCGACTAATGTCCATCTGCATCAATTAATCCTTCATCCTTTGGGCTTTCATAGATTAGACTTTACAGTTCTGTAAGTAATATAAAACATCTGTTGGGAGAGCAGATAATTTACCGTCTCCCTCTCGTGGACAGGACCGACTAATGACAAAGAGGATGGAAAAGATGAAGCTGCAGGCTGACCTCAAGAAGCTCCAGAGTTACCGGATCAACCAGGAGTCCTTTAAAGCCAACCTGGAAAACAAAGCCTCAGAACAGAAAGATGATCTGGAGACCACTGGTAAACACGATAGACCGATGCAATGAATGCTGTGGGGAACTGATGAATATTTAGTCTCCATGAAGATGTTTGTGCTTATTTATATGGTCTAAGTAACTGGAATTACAAATTTTTATATAATTCTTTAATTTACTTTACCTCTGATGGATTAATGATTTTGAATAGTGGTTACATTTTAAGTCAAATTGTTGTTTATGGGACTTTTGTCTTAAAAAAATATAGAAAGATATATTTTCCTTGGTTTTTACTGGTGTGTGTTAGTATGTACTGCATTGCTACCACCAGAAGGGGGCGCTAATGCCTCAAACCTGAGAGCTATTTGCCAACCACCATGAACATCAAAAGGAGGAGAAGAACCTGTTGAATGGAAATGATTACCTGAACACCATGTTTCTCCTTCTCTGTCACTTTGCAGCCAGTCATCTGGAGTCTCTGAAACATGAGCAGGATGAGCTGCTGCGCCTCCTGCAGAACCAGAAGTTCACACCAGCTGACGTAGAGAGGATCAACAGAGAGAAGAGAGAACTCCAGCAGACCCTAACCAGTATCAGCAAGAGCCTGGAGGATTCTGAGCAGCACAAGTGGAATGAAGAGATCGCTCTGGCCAAAGTGAACGAGAAGGTACTAGTGAATCATCTTATTTTCTGAAATAATCCATCGGATGATCTTAACATCCATTTCTAGTGGATGAAGGTTTAACTGGAACTGCATAATTTGTAAGTGCCACGATTTATAATTTTTGCGAGTATAGATGTTTAATATCAGATGTTCCAGTGGGAAATATTCTAACCTGTGTTATCACTTGTTTCTGTGTCGCTTCTGTCTATTTCTCTCACGTCTATAGGCTGAGTTGAAGGTGGCAGAGTACCACAAGCTGGCACGTAAACTGAAGCTGATACCGCTGTCCGCAGAGAACGCCTGTGGTCATGATTTTGAGATCAAGCCTTTTGAAAATGGACCCAATAGCATGGTTCAGCAAAAAACACAGATACAGGTACTTCCAGTTATATATACATGACTATTTGAATCTTTGAAGATTTTTTTTGTTTGATAATGGATGTTTGTATTCTGCACGTTGTTGTGATTTTTTTCTGTGTTGTGTAGATGTTGCTGAGGAAGCTGGTCGGTGACGTGGAGGAGGAGAACAGCCGGTTAGCCAACATTTGCCTCAGTCTGGAGGAGTCTTGTGAACAGGTAAAGAACTGTTTGTATTTGTGACTGTCACAAGTTATTCTAATGGGATCGTAACGTTTATACTGTGGCATGTGTTTGCTTGTTTCTTTTAGTTGAATTCTAACATCTTGGACAAGTCCAACGATCTAAAGCAGCTGAGAGAGCAAATTCGCAAGCTGGACGAACGGTTGGATTCTGGCATGCAGGTATCGTCTTCAAGTTAGGCTTCATATGCTGAAAATGTTAATGTCAGTGCCCAAGTTATAGTCCGTCACCATGATCCCACGCTGCTTCTCGATGTTTCTCTTGCTTTGATTGAGTGACCCCTAGTGGCTGAAGTTACATATTGTACGTCTAAGGAACTTTGACCTTTCAAAAAATGTTTCTAAACAAATACGAACAAGAAATCTTTATACCTGCTCAATAGAGAATTCCATACAGGTTGTCTTCACATCATCAGAACCTCACTTTACCTTTTTTTTCTACTGAGTTGAAACAGACGGAAATGGATTCAACTGCTCCATACACTATAATAACTAGTTTCCCATCTGTGTGTGTGCGTAGGAGCTGGCTCGAGAGGAGCAGGATTGGGCAGCAGAGATGGAGTCAGTGGACAACCATCGTAAACTTCTGGAAAAAAAAGTCAACTATGGTTACGATGAATCGGTGCAACAGCTGAAGGCAGCACAGCAACAGTAAGTGACAACCAGGGTTAACAATTAAAATGACCTGTATGCTGCTGCTGGCATTTGGCCACTACAAAACAAGATTACAATGAATCTGCTACATTTATTCATTCAATGTCACCTGGAGCTTTAAGATCCTCTGTTTTTCTCAGTAAAATAATTTTGATCCTCTCTTCTCCAGGTACCACCTGGTGCTGCAGGAGGCCAATGAGGAGAGGCGAATGGTGGCCAACAACCTGACGGCTGTGTTCACCACAGCAGCCAACCACTTGTCAATCACAGAGGTAACACGACTCGAGCTCTGCTTGGTAGAATCACAATGTATTTCAACTTACATGCAGTGGGCATGTTTTAATTATACCAGAAAGAATAAAAGACTGATGCCTGCTGCACGATAAAGGATAATCACAGCGCGTTATCGATTTGTCCTGTTGTTTTATTAAATTACACAAACTAGTACACCCGAATGATGATGCCAACAGTGCGCCTCCATGTTTGTTTTTATTTCACATTTCAACACAGGAGTCTCTGGAATCGCCACTCAGAAATAGTTTGTTTAAACACCAAATGGGAGGTCCTACATTTTTACTGGACCCTCAAGTGTGTGTGTTCTCATCAATACAGGTTTCATCCGTCTTTAGGCCTGGGGTCTCAGATATTACAAATATTGTTAAGATTGTCTAGTGTGCAGCATAATGTGCTCTCAAGTTTGGTGGTTAGGGTTTTTTTTCTCCGCACAATCAACAGAGGCTGATCAGAGAGTATTTAATGTTTTTCACTGGTTTATATCGTAAACAAATACTTGGGAATGAATTAAAACAATAGAGTTTTATGAATTAAAAAAAAAACCTCAATGACACTTAAAGCAAACAAACAGTCTGCATCTATACACCTGTATTTTTATTTAATGTTTAATTTTGTTCAATTTACTTTTTGCCCATGTTGCTTTTTGTGCTTGGTGTTGTGCAGAAGTGTCTAGATGATCTGCACGCCCGAATGCAGCGCTCCTGCTCGAAGGCCGTGGAAGAGGATGCTGCTGCTGTGCAGAACATGCAGGAAGCTTTGAAGAGCTTCAAGTCCAAGGCCAACAGACTGTAAAGAAAGACGACAAGATAACGGCCCCTCGTTCATTTCAGGGACCTTAGGAAGTGTGTGTGTTATTTGTGTTTTCATCCTGAAAAGAAGAAACGCAATTTTTCCTTCATGTCTTTTTAAAAATATTCCCAAAATGTACGACTCCAACCTTTAGAAAAACACAATTTCACCAGCAGTGTGATTTTGCCAACACAGATACTTTGTAAATACAGTGGTTGCATCAATATGGAAGCTTGAAGTTTGATCTGTGTTTAGTTAAATGATTTTTACTGACTCCACATTTTCACATGTCATTTTCTATCAACACTTTTTGTTTTATTAATATTATTAAACATGAAAAATAAAAAATACATAAAAACCTCCAATATCTGTCTTATATCATTTAAACATGTACCAATACATACCAGAGGAAAAAGCTTGAAAATGTGTTTTATGTTTTCATTGAGTAATTCTTTGCTGCTCTGTAAAATAGCTCCACAGTTCTTCTTCGCTGATCCGCCTCTACCTCATTAGACAGTTGTTGAAGCCACTAGAAGGCAGTGCATACCACTGGCTGCTGGAGGTCACTGTTGACTGTCAGCGTGGCAGAATACACGGTTTCTGTGTGCAAGAACTTAAATGTCTACTAGGTCTTAAATACACTCAGGTTGGTCTTCACTAGGGTTGCAAAATTCCGGGAATATTCAACGTTGGAAAATTTCCATGGGAATTAACGGGAATATACAGGAATTTACCAGAAACTTTCCGCCCCTTTGCAACCCTAGTTTTCACTATGGTAAAATTAATTTAACAAGGATTCCAATGCAGTTATATGGGGTTATAAAACCAACAAGACCATTTGGAACTAATGGAGAGTGTTAATTCTCAGACTCTTAATCGTGTCTGTCGTACAAACAAGTGTAACATTTAATTCATTATCGTCTTATGAAGTCCTAAAAAATAACCCTGGAACCACAGCATTAATGAACATCACTGCTGTCAGGTCTTCAAACATCTCACCGGAGCTGGTTCAATGTGACGCCCAATGTCGCCAAATTGTTATATGTTTATCAAATAAATATCAGGACCAATCATAAAGTCAATACAACACTCCTGCTGCCCCACCAATGGACTGGTAATCAATATGTTTGATCCATAGACAGTAAGTAAAGATGGACGACATGACAACTCCCCAAAAGTGAAGCCAAAGCGTCTTGATTGCCCCCTGGTGGCTGGCTGAAGTATAAATCATAAACCCTGCCTCACTTATGTTAGTGGATGGGACATGGACTAAACCAAGAAGTCAAACTATTTGTCTCTAAGAAGGTTTCTGTAACCTGAGGCAGTTCTGATCCCACTGATGTTTGTTCAATTTCAATTAATAAATGTTTCGTATCTCATAATATTCTAGACAAAATTAAGTTAGATATTGTTGGTTCAGGTTTAAACACAAAGAAACCTCAGACACATTTTCCATCGTCTCAAGTCTCATTTTTTTCAGAGCATGTTTCAGTATTTATATTCCTCATATTGGCCAAAACCCATTAAAACTGAGTCGCTCATTAGAAACCATAGCATTTATTGTAGGAGTGACTGTTTTCTGCTCCTCTGGAAGAAGTGTTGATTGCAAATCATTCGGCCTGATACAAAGTTGGCAGTGAGGACACAAACAGGAAGTGGAGCACAATATTCTCCTCCAGTCATTGTCAACATCGCTCATTGTTCACTACCTGCTGTTTTCAATGGGTTCTGCATGCTTGGCCTTCGATATTAGATTTTTTTTCTTTTGACATCCATATCCAGTCCAGAGGTTCAATCCAACGAATCTTGTGTCAATCTGTATGGAATGTTTTGAGAAGCTTTAAATCTTTTCTGTATCCTGTAACATCGGCTCTAATCCAGCGTTTGTCAAAACGTCTTACGAAACTCCCGTGATCACAGACACGGAGGATCTTTTTCCAATTAGGTTGTCTACTTTGAATTTCCGTTGCTCTTGTTGGACGCGATGATGTTGATATGTGACTTCACAGACGAGCGCGTTTCTTTCCATTTGTCTTGATCCGATTAAACCCCCTACACTCAAAGCTGTGCAGTGTCATTAACCAGGAACAACCTGAATATTAATTCATTCCTCAGCCTAGGAGGTTATGTTTTGGTCTGTGATTGTTTGTTAGCGGGATTAGGCGAAGCATATTCCACCAATTCCCACAAAATATCAAGGAGAAGTGAGGTATGACCCAAAGAAGAAGCCATTAAATCTGGGGGCGGATCTGGGATATTTTTTCCCCTACTTTCTGTAATGTTTTCATTGATTTCTCAAAGAATAATTCATGGCTTTTTATCAAAGAAATGAGGCGGATAGTTGTATAATTTAGTGCAGATCCAGGAAATTCTGTATCAAGTGAACTCAAATTTGCTTTTATGAAGGGACTTTTGGGCCTTGGTGGAGGTAAATGCAAGTTTCCGAGTGCCAGTCTAATTTGTGTTGGTTCTACTTTGAAATTTACATTTTTTTTAAATTATTTGATAAATTAACTCAGAAATATTATTTCATTCCAGTCAAAATAAGAAAAATGTTAAATCTGACCTTCAGGAATTATCGGAATGCTCCTCAAGTTTTCCGACTTCTTTGATTCATCACTTAATGCTTTGTAGTTTTCCAGCTGCTATGTTGGATCTTGGCAAAGAGTTTGTTTCTCTTAGCTGAAGATTTCTTGGAAGACTGGTGTGAAAAGGCCAAACAAATCAAATGGAATTATTATTCAGTCATTAATGATTAACTATAATGATAATCAATCAATTGTTCCAGTCATTTCCAAAGCAAACAAGCCAAATACTCACAAATGTGTGGATTCGCTTTTGTATCATTGTAAGCTGATAATCATTAAGTTGTCAAAACCACACATTGAGGACGTCATGTGACAACGAGCTTTAACGGACGACACAATCAGTAGATCAAGACAATCATCTGCAAATGGAAACACTCCACACAGAGTGACTCGTGACACTGACCACCAGAGATCTGCAGTGTTTCTACCAGTCAAGCATTTCCCAGCGTTTCCAGCGAGGCAGAAAGTGTCAACCTGGGATTTGCGTTGATGGGCCAACTTTAAAACTCCACATCGTGTCGATACAGTAAAAGGAAGTTTTCACAGGAGGAACATTTGAAAGCTGTCAGTGCTGTGAGCGTGAGAGAGAGAGAGAGAGAGAGAGAGAGAGAGAGAGAGAGAGAGAGAGAGAGAGAGAGAGAGAGAGACGGTTTTGGCAGATGTGATGAGGAGAGATGAGGTGACTGTGAGGGCCTCCGCGGAGGGAGGGGATGAAAATGTGATGGATAACTTCCACCGCGGGCTGTGTGTGTGTGTGCGTGCGTATGTGTGTGTGTGTGTGTGTGATTGTGTGTGTTTTGGGGTGGAGTAGAAGAGAGGACGGGCTGTGCAGGAAGTGAGAGAGAGAGGAGAAAGGCTGGTGCCATGTGTTGACAGCTACAGAGACTTATTCAACTAAACAGCACAGGCCTCCTTGTGTTTATCAGATCCAATATGGACAGGTGGCATCCATAATAACCATTTTACAAGACTTAGGTCTGTGTGTGTGTGTCTTTGCATGTGTGACAAAATGAATGTCATGATTTGTGTATCTTTGAACCCCTGGAGGCTCGGACACGGTGGCGTCAGTGTGTACGTGCGTCACTCTTCGTGCCAACTCCTGCATAAAGTTATGTTTTCATTTGCTTCTGCATATTTCTATGTTTTCTTACATGATATGTGGTTATTAGTTTAGTATGTGTGTGCGTGTGTTGTACAGGTGTTCCTCATGTTGTGGGGGCCCTAAAATTTGTTCACGTCCTCACTCACGTATTTCTCATGGGGAGACCATAAACCATTGAAGTTTAGGCTGAAGACATGTTAGGGTTAGGGTTAAGTTGAGTTTTAAGTTAGGCAAGCAGCAGTTAAGGTTATTTAAGGTTGGAGGAAGTCTCCTGGAAATTAACATGAGCCAATGTATGTGTGTGTGTTGCTTGTTGCCTGTAGCCCGCGGCCTGTGTGGACCGATTTCATCATGGATCGCTGCATTCAAAGACATGCACCATGAATTCTTAATACACTGTATGTTCCTGCTCTCACACAAGGGAAGCCAATATGACCTGGCTGAGGGCACAGGCTAAACGCAGCATGTGTTTGTGTGTGTGTGTGTGTGTGTGTGTGTGTGTGTGTGTGTGTGTGTGTGTGTGTGTGTGTGTGTGTGTGTGTGTGTGTGTGTGTGTGTGTGTGTCTGTAAGAGAGAGATCTAAAGAGCAGGCCATGTGGATGTGTGTGGTGTGCACATGCGACTCAGGTGCCAAAGAAAAAAAACTGCAATAAAAGCTGAAATTCAAAGGTTATCTTCTTCCCTAATGTGAGTTGCTGCCGTGTATCACGATGTCTCTAGGACAATGTGTCCTATCAGAGAACGTCCGACCCATTAGAGCAGCCGGGTGCTAACGTGGAGTCTTTTCAGGGGTTAACTTCACCCATCCGCTGCTGGAATAATCTGTTCGACAGATGTGGGAAACGGGGGCAGAGAGACAGGGGAAGATAGAGAGAGAAAACTTGTGGCTTCATGCTCTCGCCTGTTTCCTTTCTCCCTCCTACCTGTCAAAACACTATCACGTAGCTGAGTCTGCCTGAAGGAGGAGACTGTTGAATGGAACATGTAGGTGGAGGTGGTAGACATGGATTCTTCTTTCGAAGATTGTAATGGGAACAAGATACTTTGAACTCGAGTGACAACGCAAGGGGCAGAGAGAGACAAAGAAATTCCGGGCTAAGAGTCAAGTAACTAAATTATTTAATTAAGTCAATTTTGATACAAAATCAATTACCTTTAAAATGATTAATCATGATATAACTTATATAAATCATACGGAAATAGCTTAATTTAACTTACAAAAAATTATTAAAATAAATTAAATTAAGTGAATTAAAGTTCAATTAACCTGATCTAATCTTATGAATTAAATAATGTAAATATATTAACTTTTGTAAATTAAACTAATTTTAAAATGATGAAGTACATCAATCTACACTTCCTTTTCCAATGAATTAATTCTAGCAATTAGGGCTTATGGAGAGGTTCCTTATATATAAGCCAATTACAAAGTGATCAAGTGTATCCAAGTGACATTTACTTGAATTCAGTCAAAGCATTATTCTACAAAAGCACTTGATCAGGAATTTATACTACTAATAAGATTAACTACTTTTTAAAATCTTAATACAGGATTATTACGCTATTATTACACATGAACAGTTTCTGCAGTGTGAGCTTCATCTTCCTCAGACCTACATGATGAAGCTCTGCCAGCAGCTAATTGTGTCCAGATTTTGTTGTCTATACCGATGAACTTGTGCTGTAGCTGTGTGACAAAACAAAGAAATGATGCCACAGCTGTAACAAACTTCACCATCAATCGTGCACAGACAGATGTTGACATTTCAACTTCAGAGGAGCCATTAGCAACATCAGCACCAAACATGGCTACATTATGTGGATCTACCCTAAGCTGAAGGAAGTCACAGATAAGTACACTGTAAGTACGTCTGGTATAAATATTTTCTCTGCAAGTTTCATACATTATTTCCTGAGAAAACAGAAAACAAACAGAGGCGGGTGAAAACCTCCTGTAGATTTCAAACATGATTTACTTTGTGCAATGTTTGTTCTTTGCAAAGTGTTTGAGCTCCGACGTGTTTCGTTCACTTTTGGTTGAGGTTGAGTTTATTCTTTGTCTGCTGAAGAATGAGCAAAATTAACGTTTAGCTGTTTGACATTTACAAGTATCTATCCTCTGAGATAAGTACTTATGAATATGGACATAGACATAATGTGAGGCACAGATTTATTCACTTTGTCAAGATCTTTTTGACATAACTCTTATAACAACAGGCCTCTGGTTGGTGCTTGGAGAGAAGAATGTCACAGTTTCACACAGAACCTTCTGTCTGTGGACTGAAGTAGCAGAAAGTGTCAACTCCCGTCATCACATGTGTGTTTGTGTGACAGCTTTTTCCATTGCCCCCCCCCCCATTTCTCGTGATGCAAGTGCGGCCCAGCGCCTCCGTCTTGTTGTCTATGATCCTGTTGCGTTTTGTTGACATTACGTCGGCTTCCTGTGTGAGTTCGGCCCCTGTTGACAGCTTCCTGTGTGCCCGGGCTCCCTGTGAAGGGCTGTAATCAGGGTATCTCTCTCGTGGAATAATAGCTGCAGTGAGTGAGCGGTTGTCAGGCACAGCAGGTTTTTCCATTTCAATTTGCTCCTAATTCAGCGAAGGCACAAAACAGACCAGTTTCTCAAATGTTTTTCTTTTGTGTCAGGGCCGTTTATCCACAGAGCGGCAGATCCTCGGCAGAAAACAAGACACAAAGTGTGTCCCGCACTGATGCCACAGTCACGTGGGGCTCTGCAGAAAGTGAAAAGAAAAGCAGCTGGAAACCTTCTTTGAATTTACTCGTGGTTTTCCGGGGGGGTCAGACCTTGTTTTGTAGTTTATCCTCATAGAGCTCAGTTGGATGTGAAGACAAATTACTCCATATCTAGTCAGCTTCAGCTTTGCTGTTCCCAAAGTAATATTTATGTCTCTGACGAAACATGTGCACCCTGCAGGGTTTAACTTAAGATGCATAACACACACTGAAATAATAAAAGTTGTGTTTTCATTGTTACTCGAAATATTCTGTCAGAGGCAGACACACAAGGATCTTTCTGTATTTGCACTGAAAAATAACAAACAAGCATATGAAAGAAGTTAAAACCAAAAGAGTTTGCTATTTATGGGAAACTTCAACAATATTCCATAAGACTTTCATTCAAAAACACTGGATCCTGCAAAGCTCATAATGAATAATATTAACTTTTTTTCCCATTAAATTAAACATGCTGACATCAGCAGGATCACTTTTTGTACGAAAGTATGAGACGTAATAGAGACACACATTTCTGAACAGATCATACATTTAAGTTATAACATCTTACTAAGTGCCTTTTGGAAGAGTCATTTCCACTCTTTGCACTGTCCTAAGCTAACCAGCTACTGGCTGTTGCTTCCTATTTATTATGCGGACATGACAGTGGTTTCAATCGTCTAATCCAACTCTCAGTAAGAATACAAATTCTTGAAACTTGGATGAAACTTGGATGAAAAAGGCAGAAAGGTTTAAAGTTATTCATTCTGTGTTTGTAGCCTGCGGAGTGGATCTACTTGTGCCCTGCGGAGTCTAGTTGTTGTGCGCTCCTCAAAGGTTAAAGCGCGGCAGAAACACTGCAGAGGTCAACGTTAGATTTCCTGTTCTGGTAATCTCTGTTGAAACGGTGTCCACTTCACTGTGCCACAGCAGCCACTTCCCACCATGTGGCAGAACTTACATGAATCAAAGGGCAAATAAACACGACATGTTTCTATTCCCCGTCTTCTTTCCACTTATCTGTTGGATCAAAGTGAAAAGCAGCCGTCGACCCTACAGCAGCCACTGTGTGTCTCTGCGTGTGTGTACGTCCGTGTCAAACAGATCTACGTGCACGCTCGCAGGCACATTACACGTGCGTGTGGATCTTTGTCGTAGATGATGTGTGCGAGTGAATTGCGTGGCAGCTGAGCACGAGCTATCACGTTTCCATCAGTTCTTTCTCTGCTCACCCGGGCCTGCCCCGGTGTTATTAAGGCCCTACGAGGAGTCATAAGAAGGTCACTCTGAACTATGAGAGGTCATTGAGGGGTTATAAAGGGGCTGTGAGTCAGAGGGTTGAACTGTTTGAGCCCTGCTTTTGCTCTGTGAGTCATTTTCTGGATTAGTCGGATTCATTTCAGGGTCCCTTCACCTCGGGGGGGGAAACAGATGTCCGTCAGGGGATCAGAGGATTGTAAATACTTGTATCGGTGATGCTGGGATCTCACACACTAATGTCTGGATTGTTCAGAAGCTAAGAACTGTGACGTCTGGTTGTTTTCATGTAATCGCCATTTGTTGTGTTTGTTTTTCTCCAGGCATATTATTCCAGTTGACTGCTGAGAAGTGATTCGTTGCTTTACTTGTTTACCTGGTGTGTATTTCCTTTGTTTTGCCGTTTTTAGTGCCTGATTA